>NC_136507.1:69057071-69089571 GCF_053919585.1 Euprymna scolopes
ATATATTATAAAGTTGCGATTTCAAAAATAAAAAAATATATCTATATGACTTGGGTGCATCAGCTTGAATCGAAACCAAAACTCATGAAATATATATATATATATATATATATATATATATATATATATATATATACACACACGTGTCCGTAGATTAGTTTTTTAAAATTATATATATTTTCAAGAAATCGATAAATCGTACTATATATATATATATATATATATATATATATATATATATATATATATATATACTAGCAAAAGTACCCGTCGTTGACTGGGTTCAAAAACAGCCTACAGAAAATGGACTCTGATTTATGAAAGTATGATAGGTTATGAAAAGGAAGGGTTGTAAAGAGATAGCTTCGAATTTGGAGGTATTAAAACCAAAGCAAAATATGATGAAAGTAAAAATAAAATAGATAAACCCCATAATTTATTATACCATACATGTTCACACTGAAACACTTATCACAATATTATGTGGATCTATATTAAAAAACCTTGTTAAACTTTGTGACATATTTTCATTCTATGGAGGTCAGGCGCGAACGAACACCCAATAATTTTATTATACCATATTTCTTCAAACTGAAACTATAATTATCAAAGTATAATTCCTTCAACTGTTATCAAAACCGAAATCAAAACTCATGGAGAATTCTTGGTAAAATTATTTATTAAAAAAATATACATGACTTGAGTGCCATCGGCTATAATCAAAACCGAAACCAAAACTTATGAAGAATTCTTGGTAAAATTATTTGTTACAAGAAATGAAAGTCTATAACAATTAAACGACAGTCACTCGGATATAAGCGTGACACACAAAATAAATAACACACACGCTATCCTATTAATATATAGATTATTATCAATATTCCAAATTGTGCGCATGCGCGTGCTTTTGAAATTGAAACTTCACTTCAAAATAGAATTCTCACATTTTTAGTTGGTCTAATCAAAAATTTTACCAGATAAAAGTAGAGGTTTGAACCAAAGTGATGTTGGTTCATATCCAGAATTCTCCCTATATCAATAATAAAACAAAACTAAAAACAAGATCAGCATGATGTAAGTAGCCGTGACGAAACGAAAATATCATATTCCAAAATCAGTGTTTCTTTTTTAAATAAACCCGAAACGAAATGTAACGTTTTAAAATAGTAGACGATTAATTCACGTCACACTCGACCAATGTTTTAAGAAAAAATCCATAGATTTATCAATTATATTTATAAACAATGCCCGAGGACCTCGTATGGGTTACGTGACTCATGTTTATGTAAAAACTGAACTACCAAACTGAATGAAACTGAAACGAAATAAATACATCATTTACAGCGTAAAAATTTTGTCTAACGGGAACTTCCACAAATAAAAAGTGGATCAAAGAAACGTTGACGGTGTAAAAAAAAAAATGTGATAAGCAATAAAAATGGTTTATGTTTTTTTATATATTAAATGGGGACAATTTTAAGTTAAAATCTCAAAAAAGCATTGATACGCCTTGTTTCCCTGTAAATATAAAAATTGATATTAAGCTCTTTTTTTTTTCTTTTTCTTTTTTTTAATTCAAATTAAAAAAAAAAACCTTGTAATAAACAGAAAAAACTGTTTTAGGAACATGTTAAGATGCAAAAATGTCATTTCATATATATATATATATATATATATATATATATATATATATATAAGCTAACAAGCCTTTTACATGATGTAGTTTTATTCAGTTCGCTAGTTCGGTTTTTACATAAACGCGAATTACGTGGTCCCCGGACATTGTCAATTTAACCAGAACTACCATTTATAGTTCATGAAACAATAAGTTAAAAATGCCTTTGTCATGTAATTTTTATTTCGCTAAAGTTTCTTTCTTTTCAACAACAAATAACTTGCTATGAAAAAAATAGTAAGAAAATCATTTTCAAAACGTAATTCGCAATTCGTATTTTAACTTATATCCATTTCAAAAGAATATCTGCATTCATCCACGCAGAAATTTTTACTTATTTAAAAAGACTATAAATAACCAATAAAAAATTGTTCCTTTTTTAATAGAAAATACTCATTAAGTGTGCTATTGTTGGTTTTTGCAAGATTTAAAAAATAGTGTGTAATCAAACGGATATATATATATATATATATATATATATATATATATATATATATATATATATATATATATATATATATACAGAGAGAGAGAGAGAGAGAGGGGGGGAGGAACAAAGCAAGTTGTGTTCAGCAATGTTTCGTCTTTATCTTCCTTTCGATGAATGCAATTAAGAAAACAAAACAACAGTAAAAATATTTGAAAATATATTTTTGATGAGTAGATGAAATGTATGACTGTTCCATTTTAAGAACGGAAAAAGTCATTGGAAATTTAAAAGAAAAGGGAGGAGACATAGTGTTGTGAAAGAGATTAAGATTTTTTTACATAACGTCATATAGCCGTTAATATATTTAAAAAGATATGATGGAACAAATGTCCGTTATGATTCAAGTTTGGGATTCGGTTTCGATTCAAGCTGATGAACCCAAGTCATATAGATATATATTTTTTTTTTTTTTGAAATCGCAACTTTATAATATATAAAAATCGACAGAACATTAACTCTACAATAATATATAAGAAATCTGCAAGAATTAAAATATCATATTTAAACGTATTTTACGACCTGGCTACGACGAGCGTCCCTGCTCGCTTAGATAAATATTTTGCAGTCTTAACAAAATAGCTACAATAATATCAGAGCCTCTGCATTAACGTTGAATATCCACAGAATGCCTACATCAATATATTACATATGAATCAGTTCCCTGTGGAATTTCTACGGATCCCGCTAGTGTGTGTGTGTATATATATATATATATATATATATATATATATATATATATAAGGTAATCGAAATTTTAAGATAACCGTTGACATGCGCTCCAATAATACAGTATAAACAACAGAGAAGCGACACTCCGTGGTTAACGACACGGACCGAGAACTAGTGTGTGCCAAGTTCGAACCCAGTTTGTTCCACAGAGACGTTGGCAACCTTCACATGATCACTCCCTTAAGCATCGATATCCTTCTAGAAAGAATTCTTAATAGAAAGATATCCGGGAAACGAATACCAACAAAATCATGATCATCATCATCATGAACGATGCCCAATAGCGTCAACATAAAGAACAAACTCTGAGACAATATTAATTTCGTAGATATCGAGTCCCATCATTGGCATGTAGAATTGACATTAAGTTAAAATATACAGAATTGCATCACGACAAATGTGATAAGAACCAGTAGTTATAACATCAGCGGAGTAAGAGATAAAGATGCAGTAAGGTAATTACAGAACACATGGAAACCTTTATAAAGCAAAGATATCAAACATGAATTGTGCCACAACAAAGAAAGTGAAAATAATTCATACCACAGCCATGAAAAAAAGAAATAAAATTACAATAAAAATAAAATAGATAAACCCCATAATTTATTATACCATACCTGTTCACACTGAAACACTTATTACAATATTCTGTGGATCTATATTAAAAAAAAACTTGTTAAACTTTGTGACATATTTCCATTCTATCGAGGTCAGGTGCGAACGAACACCCCATAATTTATATTATAACATATTTTTTTAAACTGAAACATAATTACCAAAGTATACTTACGCAGATATTAAAGTTTGTGCCTATTTCCATTCTATGGAGGCCAAGCGCGAACGCAGATCCCACAACTTTATTATACCATCCCTATTTAAGTTAAAGCATACTTATCAAAGTATTCTTATGTACACTTGTAAACGTTTTTTTTTAATTTTTTTAATTTTTATTTCCATACTTTGTGGACCAGGCGGGAACGCAGACCCCCATAATTTTAATGAACCACCGTTCTGCCAGATCAAACATACCCATTCCTGTGTCTCGATACATCTTCTACCATTATTCGTAATCAGTTTTTTAAAATAGTCAACAATATAGGAGTCTATTCGTGACCACACACACACACACACACACACACACACACGCGCGCACGCACGCACATACATTCAGCTTTATATTATAGATATTAGAATTTTCAGAACGTGAGAGATGATATAATTATTTTCACTGTCAAACAACGTCGCAGCTAACAAGAGCCTTGACAACCAACAAACCCGCTCATGTCAGCTGCGACGTTGTTTGACTATGGAAATAATACACACGCATTATTATTTTTAAAATATAATTATCCACTGACACGTATTTCGTCGTTACGACTCATCAGTGTGGCTGAATCTAATGTCAGCGGATAATTATATTTTAAAAACAATATATATGCCGCTCACCACATGGGGGTACCAAATTGGTCAAAGGAAAAAATCATTCCCAACTCACATTTAGGTAAAAATGCACTTTCGTATAAATAATTGAATTCATTAAAAAAAAAAAAAAAAGTATCATTAACAAAAACAAATAAAAATATATATATATATATATATATATATATATATATATATATATATATACATATATATATATATATACACACACACACACTTACAAAGTGAATGTAAGAAGAAATTATCACACACCCTATTTAAACTAGCCGAGCTATTCGGCATTTTGTGGGGCCGTATAAACAAAATACAAGTTAAATTCTGCGTGGAACATCTTTGTATTAAAAACTTCTTTCTCTCTCCCACTCTCTCTAGCTGTCCTAGAGTCGTTTCCGTAAGATTTCGAGGAATGACTTGACGTTTGTTTTCCAAATTTTTACACAATTATATTGTTTTCTTTCGAAATTGCATAATAACATCAAAATCTCGGGAAAAACCAACCCACCCATACCTAAAAATACTGTTCCAGTTTGCTCTCAAAGAAAAAACATTTTTTTTCTAAATTTTAGATATTATAACGAGGCAAAGCAAATCAAGGAAACATAGACTTTTTGGGTGTTTGTTTTGTATTTTTTCAATTTCTTGCTGGATATACAAACACACATGCATGCGGACATTTGCCCTTTATATGATAGATGGTTGAAAATTACAGCTTAAAACTTATATGAAGCAAAAGTTGAGGATAGTAAACACTCAATAAACTTATTTATACATCCAATTAATCTCCTAAAATTTGATACAAATATATCAGCCCAAATTTATGGGTTGAAAGAATAATGACTCTAATTTCCCTTCTTCGGAAGAAAAAAAAACTTTAATTAAACTCTTCAGTGGCAAAGTCTCTGTTAGCAAAAACCTGCGCTTATCAAAGGCAATGTTACCACATAGAGGGAAGATATCTGCTCCCCGTCGCACCAATTTGAGATATGAAATTAGTTGAACATAGGGGAAATCTAGCACCTTCCCCTGAAGACACACTCTGAAACGGTACGAAAGTAGCCGAGAAAAGAACCAGTCAGCATTCCCTGGTCGGAACATCTCAAGCGACCAGCAAATAACCAATTCCGAACCTTTGAAATAGGATGAGGGGAAAGGGTACTCTCAAAAAGCGAACCGATGTATACTTCATTAAGGCAAAAGGGTCGAGTTCTTAGCGAGCCAGACACTAGTATCAGTTATATTGACATTATTCTTTCCGGTGCTCTATAAAGAAGTAAAATCAATTTAAATGTAACGTTGAAACTCTTGGAATATTTCATCCATTTTGAAACCATTGGATAATATTAAGTGATCTTAAATTATATTTTTTCTCTTGGAATAACATTTATGAATTATATCTCTACTATCATATAAAAGGAACTCTGTGTGTGTGTGTGTGTGTGTGTGTGTGTGTGTGTGTGTGTGTGTGTGTGTGTGTGTGTGTGTGTGTGTGTGTGTGAGTGAGAGAGAGAGAGTTCCGTATAGACTCGGAAACGGCTGCATTGATATTTTTAATTCCATACGAAGATACTTGATGTGTCTGGGAGTGTTTTATATGTCCGATAAATATCGAAAATCGATAATCGAAAAAAAATGATTAACGAATGAAGTTCGATTTTGACTAAAGTTAACACTTTTATACAACCTAACATCACTAGATCATTTGAGAAATTTTATCACCGCACGAGCAGTAAAGTCTAGCATGTAAAATCAACTGTAGATTCTTTTATAAGACAGGGGTGCGTTCGAAATAAATGTTTCTTTTGAGAGCACAATTGAACCATGATACTTTGACTTTTGTACGCTTGACTTTAATTCAAATCATGTAAAAATAATTTCATAAAATCAACAGTTGGTTCTTTGATATAATAGGGACGCGTTCAAACTGAATGTTTCTATTTAAAACACAATTAACTTTTGCACTTTAAACTTTAAGAGAAGCCATTGTTTACAGATAGTTTTATATCAACAGTAGATTCTCGACAGTACAATGTAAGCTATAATATATTCTGGACTATGTCACTGTGGGAAGGCATGCGAAGCTTCCTCCCGGTATACTGCGTAGAGGGTGTCCCTATCTAGAGCAGACAATAATTGATTTGATTTAAAAAAATGGGCGATTTCATCGATTTCAATGACAATACAAATATGGGAGAGAGAGGAACATTTGTTGATCCTTATTCAATCCATGACAATGTCGTGTCTCAATGCTAGTTTTAAAATATGTGTTTAAGAAGACTGGTAGCAATGTAGAATGCTGTGATGATGAAGCCACACGACGTATGAACAAAAACAGACAATCGAAGGCTACATTTAAATTACAAACCTTCGTATATCCATGTATTTTTCCAAAGACCTTTAACATATAAATCAGTAAATATGGACTAACTGTTAAATATAACCAGGATAGTAAAATGATTTTGATAATTTCGAGAAAGACATTTCTTTTTCAAAAAGAAAAAAATATACAGTAAAAACGGAACAACAAAGAAAAATTCCATACCTCACATCACTTCACCATTCTAGTATCCTATATTGCTATCATCCTTCTTAAGCACTTACATAGTTGTTTACCAGCAATACTTCAATCAAACTACCTATCTTTTTTTATTTTAAAATCTTGAAAATCCAACTGCAATTCAACGTTTTGATTCGTTGCGTTCATATATTTATTTCGTTGCTTTTATTTTCTTACCACGAAAATATTTTACTTATCTACCAGTGTGACAACAATAACCCCCCCTTTTTAGTTTTGATATTAATAGTTGTTTTTTTTAATATAAACTATAAAAAATCTATTTCTATCAGTGACTGTTTCATGTTGTTAAAAACAAATAAAATTATTCTAAATCGATTTCATCGATTTTAATATTTAATCCTGATCTATGTTTTATTTATTTATTTAATCTATAAATATAAAAGCGAAAATGTATGTATGTGTGTTCGCTTTTTCTGTGTGTCTACAAAAGGCTTCTTTCAGAGAAGCGGTCGCTCGCATCACAACTTTTTAAAACTTTTTATATCACATATAAATCGTAATATCTCACAGTTAACAACGAAGCTCGCCTGTCTATTTAA
The DNA here is from genome assembly GCF_053919585.1 of Euprymna scolopes. Taxonomy (NCBI): domain Eukaryota; kingdom Metazoa; phylum Mollusca; class Cephalopoda; order Sepiida; family Sepiolidae; genus Euprymna; species Euprymna scolopes. The sequence continues at coordinate 69,064,520 of NC_136507.1, forward strand.
TTTGCTCGATTTCGGGAAGATAAATATTCAATATTTGTCGCTCGCCGCATGTGGGTTAGTCTTTTTCCTATAACATCTTGGGGGGGGGAAGCGTTCAGCAGTAAATGAAATCCCGCAGTCAAACTTGACCTCATTAACTCATTAAAACGAGCACCTGCTAAATCCAAGTAATTAAATACATTCAAACGTGTTTCCGTAAGCATGTCGCGGTGGGTCAATGGTTAACGTCGCACGTTTTTTTTTTTTTTCATAACTTTGCCTTAACGGTTTGGGTTCGATCCTCACACTTACTTTTTTTTACCCCCCCCCCCCACCTCCAAACACCCGGGCAACGCCGGGTACCCCCCGCTAGTGATAAATAAAGGTGGAGATATTGTTACCCTCTCCGTCGGAAATCCTACCACAAACACTGAAATTGAAATCATCAGATACTAATTAAATAAAAGGCAATACTTTCGATATTCACTCTCACATGAAAAAGAGGGAAAGAAAGTCTGTAGTTTTCTTTTTTGCTTTATTTCTCTCGTCTCTTTCATTGCCTTTAGTCGAACAATAGTCAACTCTAAAGAGAGGGTGAGGAGAGAGACGTAGCCTGGTTTCTGTATCTAATAGCGTCACCACTGCGCACTTACTGCAGTTAACGAGCCATACTTGGAAGACAGCTTCTGAGTTCAAACCTCGCCAGAGTATTTTTTCAGAGCATACCAACGAAGTCTCCAATAATTCGCAGATGTATTTTTAGTATCGCCCATATTGACGACTGAACCTTCGGCCTCCAGAAGAGTGTCACTTACAACTGAATTTTCCTAGTATTTTATTCGTTATACCACAAGTCTTTGCGATTCTTGAATTCGACAAGATCCACCTGAAAAAGGTCAGAGGTTACATCGGCCGAAACCTTGTGCGAATAACACTCATGATGAGAACAGTAGTCCGAAAGAATCAAAATATTTTAAATTAAGAAGATTGCCGTCAGAGTTTGAAGTTATTGACGTTCGAACATTGTCACATTTCCATTTGAGTTTCTTTCTGTCAGTATGTCACGCTTCGTTTGGAAATAGCATTTTTAGTTATGTCCTCGCATTTCTAGACGAAGTTCTGTCGGCCAGTCAACACAGCTTGAAGAAAACATCTAAAAATGCAACGATAACAGTCTATGGTTTTCATACGCAAATTAAAGTCATATTTAAGCATTCAGTTGTGCGTTCTGTTGAAAACGTTGATTTTAACGGATTTTCTTAAGTGTGTCTTTTTTTTATTTTTTAAATTCTTCCTATATTTAATGTTTGCTCTTTTTAATCTTTTTTAATTTGTTTATATTTAGTTTCCGTTTATGTATTTCTTCGTATTTTATTTTATTTTTTGCGATTTAATTGCTTTTCTTGTTTTCCAAAAAGATTTCCCGCGCTTTTAATGACTGGGTCGTTTTTTTCCCCGCTCAAAATGATACAAATGAACATCGATGTTCTCTTTAATTCGTATTTAATAATAAAGTATTTGCATTGTTCTCTCTTTCTTTCTTTTTTTTTTTTTTCAAGAACGGATATTATTGTTATTAGACTTTTTAGCCCGTTAAATACAGGCAAATGTTATAGACCGTTGACGTAGAATTGCTGCTTTATATGTATCTCCACTCGAGATACAGATTTAATTCCTCCTATATCTAACTGTAATCTAACATAATATTAACAGCATAACTTTTGTACCATTTCAAAGAAAAAGCTTCAAAGAAACTAGTAATATTTAAAAAAAAAATTTTACAACGTACGAAAATAGTGAAAATGCGGGACCAAAATCGTGTTTACATTATCGACGCCTTAAAACAACGTTCCTATGTAGTGATCATTTTGAAGGCGTAAACACACTAGTGTTTTAAAAAAATCTAGCAAAAAAATCACTTATTGGGCAGATATTTATGAAATTTTCGATACGTATTCAATATTACATTAACTTATATTTTCTAAGCAGTTTTTGTTAAATATGTTAGAGGAATTTTTTTTTTGTATTCTACAACCCCCCCTCCTCTATTTCATCATACGAAAACTAAACAAAATGAATTTAGGTTCATAAAAATTGCAACATTTTATAAAGTTGAAGTGTTTAAATAATTATATATATATATATATATATATATATATATATTTCAATAGAAAACTGCGAGCATGAAAAATAATATGGTTAAGCTTAAACATGGAAAAGAAAAGGACAAGATATTCTAGTGAAAAATATAATACATTTATAACTTAAAATATTGCAGCATTAAGAATCGATTATATAATGTTAAATTAATTATATAATGTTAAATTGAATTTTTAAAAATTCTTAATGCTGCAATAATATCCTTAGGAAAACCCCTAATCTTTGAAGCTCCTGGTTTGAAGCTGGGATTGAGGGAAGATCCTCTGAGACGGAATCCCATCTCTTTTCAGGGAGGCGTTATAAAACGAAATCAGGATGATTATTATTATTATTATTATTATTATTATTATTATTGTTGTTGCTTTTATTTTGGTAATTTTGTCGTTTTTCTATTATTTTATTCAACTAAAAGACAACAATAATTCTTATTAACCATCAAACTACAAATCTTCTTGTACTTTTCCCACTACAAGTCGATTAGACTTTGATTATGAAACAATACCATGATATCTTCTTTTGATAATTACGAAACGACGCATGACAGATTGACCAACGTTGGTATATTGGACATTGTGCAGATAAAACAAGAGAAAAATGTTAAAGGTTAGAATGAATAGATAAAACACCCACTTTTCGACACACCAAATTTTCACGAAGTCAAAGAGTTTAAAATACATTGTGATATCATAATAGATCCCATCTAGAATAATGGCGGCGGTTGGGAGGTGATGATGATGATGATGATAATGATGATGATGGCAAGAAATGGTGATGACGGTGGGAAATGATAATGATGATGCTACTGATGATGGTGGTGAAAAATGATAATGATGATACCCTTGGGAAAAAAGAACTATTAATACCACTGGAATTGGTACTTTGTAAAATCGGAGGTCAGGTAGAAAATTGCCAATAATTTTTCCATCGAATGCGGCTGATTGGTTATATTTAATTGCGCCATACAACCTTCGATCATCCCCGGTCGAACCATTCCCTTCCTACCCACTCTGCACCCCCACCCTGCCCCCTTTTCCTTCACTGGTGAGTGATGATTAGTGAAAAGAACACAGTCGGCCGATTACGAAACATCAAAATGATTTAAAGAAAGTAAATCTTCTCTTTCTTTTGCGATTAACCTGCTGATGCAAAGTGGGCGTATGTAATTATACTCTGCTCAATGAGTCGCACCATCTGTCGCCAGAGCTCTGAAGTGATTTTTTTTATATAGTGCGTTGACATTTTCACTTTGGTGGCATGCATCTAAGGCAGATTGAGCTAGTTCCTCTCACAGAACACATCGCTTCCTGGATGAATGCAGATCATGCGCGACAGTCCACAGTGGCCAAGATAGTTGTAAGTGGATAATCCCAGCATCAGACCTGTGGAACAGAACTAGTGTATAATCACGTCTTCAGCTGGCCTCTTGCCAATCTTAGAGTGGTTCTAGAGCTACTACTTCGTGTATGAACTCTCCTCTGTTGCAGTGCACAGCATGGCTAAACCAACACTGTATCCTCTTTAACCCTGCGTTAGTCACCGGGGTGTTCCAAACATGGTTAGTCCCATGGGGTGTTTATATACCCCGATACAAAAATGTTTATAATGTTATTATTTTGTAAAATATAGTTATCCTGCTGGTTCGGGATATATCTACAATCCATGTTGAACAGTTTGATTCACTTGTATCTTGTTGATATCAATATAAAATAAATTACAAAACTAGAAGAAGATTAATATATTACATTAGCTAAGCTCGTAGTTGCGAGACTGAAAGAGTAATAAATTATAAATAAAATAATCCCATCCCAACTTATGATAGAGGAAACTACCAAAACATTAATGCCATATTAAATATTACAGAATAGCCTAATGATACACAATATGCGCTTATATCCACAAATTTTCATTTCCACTAGAAAAATATATAAATCATAAAATCATACCTACGTTAGAAAGCTGGGTTGACTGGACACCCCAGAAAGACAAAGCAACGTCTACCTCAAAGGAAAACTAGGATATAACTGCGTCATATTACGTGTGCTATGCCCTCACTGAGTCAGGAGAGTACTAGGAAGGAAAAAAAGAAATAAGTTGCTAACTAGGAATTAAGCAAAATTGGGATGACAAAACACCCCATGGGACTAATGTAGGGTTAAAAGTGCTTGACGAAGGGGAATGACCCTGCATAATGTCCAGATTTGTGTATTGGAGACAAAATGGTGCCAATGGATCTGCAGAATTCATCGGAGGCAGTAGTAGTAGTAGTAGTAGTAGTAGTAGTAGTAGTAGCAACAGTGTTTGGGTTAGACCTCTTTTTAGTCAGCCCGAAAAGTTGTCTTAAGATAGATGGGCTGTCGCATAGCCTCCTTCCAGTCAGGTGATTGGACAGTGTAGGATCAGGTGATGTGTCTTGGGGGAAGAGTGGGGGGGGGGGAGACTTCCTTGTAGATTGGAGGAGTTTATTTGTCTCCACCTGTGTTTGTTTACTGCAGTCCTGCAGTGTCTTGTTTTGATCCAGTTTGCGGCTAGCCACTGTTTCCTACTATTTGTAGCAAAACCTGAGATGTTCAAAGTTGGGCAGTATATGTAAAACACTACCAACCTTTGCAGATCAGCAGCTCTCATTGGCCAGGTTTCACAATGGTAATAAAATGATGCTTTCAGCAAGCTTGTGAAGTCCTGACCAGTCTCCACGTCGTTTAACCTTAGTGAACCAGTCATCCAACGTGATTTAAGCCATAGATGACGAAACCAAATAAATGAATACTAAAACAAAATATAAGATGTCGTGCACTGTGCACAGATGTTAACATGATAATAAAAAAAGCAAGATTCACAAAATGTTAGATGAATGTTTAACATATTAAATCTTAGTTCGTCTAATGTATATGCAGTCAGTATTCATGGGTCACGAGTCGTCTTTAATCTGCTTTATACGATAACGCTCTAATTTTCTAACCTCAGCCTTAATGACACCATAAGAGAATGAAACAGTAATACTCTTCTCTAACTGCACTAATTAACTAGCTCACAATAATGTTGAATCGACATAGGCAAGATTTTAATGTATCTTTGTTAGTTCATGAGGTTTACTTGATATACAGACAGAAATATATATCAGAATCATGAGATGAATAGGAACACAGATTAATTAATTGGTATCAAGTCTTACAGAATATTGCGGACACTTCATACAGGGACTATACCAACAAAAAAATGAGGAGGATTATACTCCGGACTTTACATAATCAAAGGAGTATCACTATCATTATCAAGGACCCAAAATACCTTATAATAAATTGGAATCTACCTACAATGTGGATTTATTCAACAAACTCGGACTATGACCACAATATACCACTCTATACAAGGATTATCACGACAGCCGGATACCATGAATTCATATCCTTTCATTGTATCTCCATCTATTTTTCTTTATCTCTGCCCTCTAAAAAGATGTAATTAATTTCTAAATATATTTTCTTTGTACATGCTAAATAAAAATAATGTTTCGAATTAGATCTAATATTTGCTAATGACTTTTCCTCTGAGGAGATGAGCCTACATCGAAAATCCATGGGTTAAGGGAAAAAAATCTGAACTGCATTCTTTATTCAAACAATAAATTTCTGTTTTAAAAATTGATGCTTTTCTGAGTGAAATTTAAATTAAAAAAAAAGCGTATATAGTCTAAAGAAGCTTGGAGTATTTTATTAAAAAAATACTAAAATCAAATTTTAAAATGCAATTAAAATTCATGGAGATACTAAAGAAGTTCAATATATCGCAGACTTCGTATTTTCATAAACTAACTTTCCACTAGGAAATCCACAGCTATAAAAGGGACTATATGACCGTGAAAAAAAAAAAAAAAAAAAAAATTACTTAAATTTTGAAAAAGAAAACAGGGATCATTACCTGTTTACCATGCAGCTGCTTTAAAGATTAAAAAAAAAAAAGAACTGCTGTTAAATTGATGGCTCTCCAAAGGAAAATAACATTTCCTTAATAAGAAATGGAAATAGAATTCAATTACTATTTTACTGACATATAAATTAAAATTATAACAATATAATATCTATGTAAATATGTAAATACATAAATTATTGATAATAAAAAGTATAATAATATTATTTTAAAAACTATTCTGTGATGTGTTAGCATATAAAATTATATAGAAACAAGCCGAGCATACAGGGTCTCCCTGCACGAATGAAAAATTTATTTTTACCATGACTAATGCGCAAAATTTCAAAAAAATTCAAGAAGTGGTTATTGATAAAAATACAAACAAATAAACAAATGGACGATTTTGGAGCAAGAAGAATTATCCCGGAAAATCTGTTCTGGCAAAAATTTACCTTTACCATGATTAATATTTGTGTAAAATCTTTAAAAAATCCAAGGCGTGGTTATTGAGAAAAATGGGAACGGACGGACAGAAATGAATTACAAGGTCCAATCTCTCCTTTATCAGGGAACAAATAAAGACGCATTAAAAGACCCTGAAGTAACTTTGATATGAGAGATATATATTACAGATAAACTAATAAATAAAGTGATTAAATGGGCTGAAAGCAATAATGATTATTTCACAAATCATTTAACTTAGTACAGAACGAAATGCTAAGAGGTTTAATGAACAAGTTATCTGGAAGCAGCGATTTCATCTAATATAAAAGCATCAATATTTCAATAGCAGATGCTAGAAATGCGATGTTAAATTGCAGCGACATGTGATGAGCAGGTTAAAGAAATGAATTCAACAATTATTAACAATTTATGCATCATGATGACACTGACACTTCACTTAACAGACAGCCGATTCAAGAAAACCTGCTTAACTGAAAAGCCCACTTGGTACAGAATGCCTAAGGGAACAGCCCGCTCCGTGCATAATGCCTAACGGAACAGCCCGCTCCGTGCGTAATGTCTAACGGAACAGCCGGCTCTGCGCATAATGCCTAACAGAATAGCCGACTCTGCGCATAATGCCTAACGGAATAGCCGACTGCGCGTAATGGCCAATGAAATAGCCAACTGCACGTAATGCCTAATGGAATAGCCGACTCTGCGCATTATGCCTAACGGAATAGCTGGCTTGATGCATAATGCCTAACGGAATAGCTGGCTTGATGCATAATGACTAACGGAATAGCAGGCTTGATGTGTAATGCCAAACGGAATAGCCGGCTTGATGTGTAATGCCAAACGGAATAGCCGGCTCTGTGCATAATGCCTAACGGAATAGCTGGCTCTGAGTTTAATGCGTAATGGAATAGCCGGCTTGATGCGTAATGCTCAACGAAATAGCCGGCTTGATGCGTAATGCCAAACGGAATAGCCAACTTGATGTGTAATTCCTAATGGAATAGCTGGCTCTGCACGTAATGCCCAACGAAATAGCCGGCTCAACATGTAATGCCTAACAGAATAACCAGCTCAGCGCGTAATGCTTAACATATATCTGATTTTGGAGACCATAGCCTAGACAACTGATGATGTTCTGTCTAACAGACTGTAGATTCTGGCTGATCTCTTAACTAGGGAACCAATTAAGAATGTTGTTCTTAACAGACACCCATAATCTAATGACTTTTCATAAATGAAAACTCATAAGTTGTACAATATTTGCATTCATTTTGGCAAATGTTTGACACTAATATCATGGGGTCTGCGCTTGCACTGGACATCCGTAGACATCAAAGACCATAAGTTACTTTATTGTATTTACAAATTGCAAATTATAGAAAATAAACAAAATCAGAATAAAAACTGTATTATGAAGTTCAGGTTATGGAGCAAGACTAAACATAACCCGTTATTCATTCCAGGACATTATGTGAATATTCTTTGTGATTATTTTATTTTGTTCACCTCATTCGTTTTTCACTTCTTTTTATTGTTTTTGGTTGAACAAATTATGGAAAAAAAATTTTCTTTGCATTTGACCAGAAAAAAATTCCATTCTTTTCAGTCGAAGAACCAATGAACATTTCGATAATTTCTTTTTAAAAAACAATTGATTTTGATCATTAATTCCTGCAGGTTGATTCGATTCTAATTGGTTCAGACATAACAAATCTTTTTTTTTTTTTTTAGTCTGCGAAAGATACTTAACTCTCTACTTTCCAGGGTTTCTCGATGGCCAGTTAGTCCAACTGATAAAATTCATCTAAAGCAAAAAAGTGGAGAATGAACAAATTAATTGATAATTATCTCCCCTGATGAGTTTGATTTTGAATTATTTGGGCTTAGGGGATAAAAGGAAACAAGCTATTTGTCGACTTTTTTTTTTTTTTTTTTTTTTTTGAGAGTGAGGGTCTTACAAGTCGGTAGCAATATTTAATTTGAATAAAACTTTGTTTAAAGTTTTCAGTAATTGCTAAGTAAGCAGTAGCCACTGTTAAGAGAAATAAGGAGGAACGGAGTAACAGTGAGAAAGTGAGACGAAAACAGAGAGAGGAGGGAGTGGATCACGAGAAACAAATAAAGAGGGACAGAGTGGGAGAGGGAGTAAGTAGGAGAGAGTGTGGGGAGAGTAGGACAGAAAGAGAGTGTGTAGAGAAAAAGAAAGAGATAGAGTGGAAGCGAGAGGCAGAGGGAGGGGAGAGAAGACAGGGAGGAGGAGAAAGGAATAGAGAGAAAAGAGAGTTGAATAGAGAGAGAGGAGGGGGGCAAAAGTGTAGCGTGAGAGTAAGAGGGGAAGAAATCAGAGAAAGAAGGGGAGTGGGGAAGAAAAGAACAGAGTAGAGAAACTAGTAGAAAGAAACAAAGCAAAAAGGAGTTCGAATGGAAGAAATAAGTAGAAAAGGAAAGTCACCAAAGAGGAGGGGGGAGGGAGAAAGAAAGAAAAAAACAGAAACAATAAAAATATGAATAAGGCTGACGTTGCGATGATTATACTAATCGTTAATACATGTAATCATCTGCCAATAAGACGCGTAGATCGAAATCGCCAAAATTGGTGCAAAAATATAGGAACCATTCTTTACTTTCTCACAATTGTCTGCTATTCTTATTTCCACTTTGTTGATTCGTAGACAAAGAAAAGACTGCTTTTCATACTCTGCCTTACCATTTTAGAAAAATCCAAAACAAATATCACCAATTGCATAGATATTTTTTTTAACATGTTTTCACTATTTCTTTTTCTTTTCCTAGCTGAATGTTCCAGATCATTTGAACTCCAATCCCACCATCTTGATCCATGAGCGTATTCCAAAGGATCAGAGAGAGAAGAATAGAGATTAGGTGGTCCTTGAAATTAAAATCCATGACAGAATTCGATGAAAGGTTAATAATAAAATCAGTGACCAAAAATTATTCAAAATGTTCATAGAATTCAATTTATATAAATAAAGCAGTGTGTGTGTGTGTGTGTGTGTGTTTGTAAATATTTAACCGATAAACTCTTAAAGTACTGGTTACATAACACTTAAATTAATAGGAAATAGTAATCATACACCAAGGATGGTTTATGACAAGTAAAACCTTTGTTTTGATGGATGAATAACATGTACAGAACTACGTCAGCAAGTTGAAATGCAAACATGTTCATTTCAACTTGCTGACGTATTTTTTATTACTTCTGCGCATGCGCAAATTTGTTCATATCTTGAAGAGGTTTAATTTTAAATCGTTCTTATCTATCTGTCAGATTAACTTAAATGGAAGAGAATGCAGATGGAGCACTAAATGTTTTGGTTTCAATTCTAGCTGATGGCACCCAAGTCATTTTTTTTTTTTAACTTTTGAAATCAATAATATATTAAGTACAATATTCAATAAAGAATTGCCTTTGTAATAATAAATACGAAATCTGCATGAATTAAAATATATTTAAGGATATTTTATAGCCGAGCAAGGCTGCATCCTCCCCTCCCCGCTAGTATATGAATATTTATGTATTTTCAAGTTGACAAGTAATGCATTCTTTACTGATTTTTATCCTCTGATGAAAAGCATCTATCTTTGAAAATTCATGGGTTAAGGATTAAGAATTTCTTTTATTTCTTGTTTTGATTATATGACAAATTAATAAATATTGTAATCAGTTCAATTTTTATTTTCATCATTCGTTTTCTTATTTTATTGCTATATCTAATATATTAAGCTTGTTCTTACATTGGTAGGTTCTAAAGTAAGGATATATGTATCTTTCTCTCTCTCTCTCTCTCTATATATATATATATATATATATATATATATATATATATATATATATATATATATATATATATATATATATATATACATACAGTCCTGGTCAAAATCATAATACCACTTAAGAAAGTAAGCGTTTATGCATAATATCAAATTTTTAATCAAACAAATGGTTGAAACCATTGCCAAAAGGGAAAATATGATGGAAAAAAATGAAATCTGCTTCATTCGAAACCTTAACCTTGATCTAATAATTATTTTTTAAAAAACAAACATTTTCATCTGGTCAAAATGATAAGACCGCTTTAATAAAATCGGCTAGTTTTGAAAAAATGAATACAAAAAGCTTTCTATGTTACTAAAAGCAACTTGCTAGTGGATAAAAAACATCTTACTAAATTATAAATGGCAAAAGGGAAACCATTATCAAAGTTTGAGAGAGGAAGGATCTTTGAGCTTAATAGGGGTGGACTCTCCCATAGATCCATTGCAATGCAAACGAAGTGAATTGTAGCAAAACGGTCATCACAAATCTTTTAAGAAATCCAGATCAATATGGGCACAAAAAGAGTTCAGGTCGACCAAAAAAAATAACCCCATCACTGGATCGCCGTATCAGAAGAAGTTTAAAAAAAAACTCCAGTATGAGCTCAAGTCGATTGAAAAGCCAAACAGCAGCAGAATGTAGTCCTAAAACCATCAGAAGACATATGAAAATGAAGGGTTTCAATCATTTAAAGCGACTGCAGAAACCACGTCTTCTTGAACAGCACAAAACTAACTGATTTCAGACTTGAGATGAAGAGAAGTGGGAAAATGTAATTTTATCCGATGAGAAAAAGTTTAATCTAGATGGTCCAGATGGATTTCAACACCATTGGCATGATAAAAATTTGCCCAAAGAAACTTTTTCAACTCGGCATAGTGGAGGAGGATCTTTAATTATCTGGGGTGCTTTCTCGTCAGCTGGGACCCTAAAGTTGCAAGTAGTAAAAGGCCGGCAAACATCATTGAAGTACATTTCATGTCTGTGTGAAAGAAATTGGATTTTCCAGCAAGACATCGCTGCGATACACACTTCTCGACAAGCATGAGCATACTTTTCTTCAAATAATATAGAATTGTTAGATCATCCAGCATGTTATCCGGACCTCAATCCCATTGAAAATCTTTGGGGATGGATGGCAAGTGTTCAAGGATGGAACCCAGTATGATTCGATAAAGGAACTTTCTGATTCAGTTTTCAGTACATGGGATAAAATTCCTTCGCAACTGATAAAAAACTTAGTTGCAAGCATGCCGAAGAGAATTTTTGAAGTAATTCGTAATAATGGAGGCTATACTAAATACTGAGACCCTCTTTAGTAATTTATAATTGCCTTTTGTTAGATAAATTATCAGTGGTCTTATCATTTTGACCAGGTGAAAATGTTTGTTTTTTAAAAAATAATTATTAGATCAGGGTTAAGGTTTCGAATGAAGCAGATTTCATTTTTTTCCATCATATTTTCCCTTTTGGCAATGGTTTCAACCATTTGTTTGATTAAAAATTTGATAATATGCGTAAACACTTACTTTCTTAAGTGGTCTTATGATTTTGACCAGGACTGTATATACTAGAAGGGAGACGTTGCCCAGGATTGAATGTTGACCAATGAATGTTTCACACTCCCATATTTTATTGTCATCGAAATTGGTGAAATCGCTCATTTTTCAATCAAACTTCACATGCCTCTCTGCAATGATTTAGTCTACAATACATTGTAGTTTATATTGCACTGTAGAGAACCTTCTGTTGATTTTATAAAATTATTTTTTATATCATGGCTTTAATTAAAGTTTAAAATGCAAAAGTATTATGGTTCAATTGTGCTTTAAACAAAATGATTCATTTAGAATACACCCCTGTCATATCAAAGCATATACTGTGTATTTATATGCCAGGCGTTTGTGCTTATATGGTAATAAAACTTCTCAAATGCACTTGTGATGTTAGAGATTTTACCTTTAATTTTAATCAAAATCCCCTTTATTTTTTCCTCAGTTTTTTTCGATTATCGATACTTCTCAAAAAGAACTTGATACAATACCTATCTAAGAACACTACCAGGTACAAATAAGTATGTTCCTGTGAACTAATGGACGGCTATCTGGCAATCGTCCGGAATAACAGACGCACGCCACTGAAAACATAGGTCTCTCTCCGATAAATTGGGGGACCAATTAGCACTTGTATTTTTAGTGTTGCCTGCACTGAAGATTGAACCTTCAACCTCCGGAAGAGTGTAACTTACTATTACAAGGAGGGATCTACACTCAAGAGTGAGGAACAGCTAGTTTTTGTCAACAAAAGGTTTATGGGTATCTGTTTGGGTTAGAAGAAACCCCCAGACGATATTACACTAGACTCTGACAATCAAGTATATAATTTTATCCTTTATACAAAAAGAGAATCTTTATGAAGTTGACACATCATATAAGGTCAGTTGAACTAAAGACATTTATACGTCATGTGAGGATGAACCGACCAAAACTACTCCGGACTAAAAAATGGAGCATCAACATTTAATAAAATACAGTTAGCATTGAAATCATTGTCTCCTTTATGAACATGATGTAAATAAATTAATGACGTAAATAAAGAAGAAAGGGAGAGTAGGAGCAGTGTATGGTTGGCAGTGAAGGGCGAATAAGACAAATGGTGAGAGGTAGGAAACAGAGCAAGTAGCAGAAGTAGCATAAGAGAAGACGAGTAAGAGAATGAAGTTTATAAATAAATGACATAAATAAAGAAAAAAAAGGAAAAAGGAGAGTAAGAGGAAAGAAAGAGTAAAAAGAAGAGAAGAAAAATGTACAATGTACTAACGTTTATTATATCTCTCTCTCTCTCATATATATATATATATATATATATATATATATATATATATATATATATATACACACAAGTCCTAATAACATGAAAATGTTAAAATGTTGATTGATCTGCATAGAATCATTACAATTTATCTATATCTATATAAAAGTCATCTTGTCAGTCTGTCTATCAGAGGAACGGTCTCTACCAAACTCCTTTGTCAATATTTGGGCTACAAACATGGAACTTAATATATAGGAAATTTGGACCCATAGAACAAATTTGATTTGGTCTATAGATGGTAAAAATAGTTACCAAGAGATCAAAACTGAAAAAAAAAAAAAAAAATGAACTTAACAGGCGTAAGTCGACTAAACCTGTTACTTCTATGCATGCACAAATATACATTTATATGTTAGAGTTGCTTCATTTTTTATGTTTTTTTTTTATCTATCTATCAATAGCTCAAACAGTACGACGAAGGCTGAAGTGTTAAATATTTGGGCTTCAGTTCTAGCTGATGGCATCTAAGTAATATTTCTATTTTAACTTTTGAAATCATTACTATATATTGGATACAATACATTAATTAATAGATGATTAGCTCTATGATATTAAATACAAATCTGCATAAATTAAAATATCATATTTAAGCGCATTTTATGAGTGGGCAATTTTGACATTCGCAGTTAGTAAAAAATAACATAAAATAGCACAACAAAGTTAACTGTCAAACTCTTCTGCCTTCAGTGCAACTATCGCTTTAAATATGTTCAGTGTTCTAAAATATTTGTTTGACTCCTTTACAGGTATTTTTAAGGGCTGAAAAGCAAATCAAATTTATTCCATGGGTCCAAATTCTCTATATATCAAGTTTCACGTTTATAGATAAAAAATTGAGAGAGGGGTTTGGTAGAGACCATTCTGCGCACACAGATAAAGTCACTTTATATATATATGCATATATATATATAATCATCATCATCGGGAATCACTCATGACGAGTATGATTGTTCTCTCATTGGTGAGATTGGGTCTGGTCATTTGTGGGTCCTCAGATGGCTGTAGAGGCTGATCCTTAACCTGCAGACTTTACTGCAGTGGGGGCATGTGTGGGTGGTCGACTAGGTAGTGGAAGAGGCGGAAGGAGCTGTGTTGGTAGTAGATCTCTCCTTTCTCTGCTTCCTCCTGTTTTCTGCAACTCTGTGTGTATATATATATATATATATATATATATATATAAAATGAACTCACTTTTTCCCCCGTGTGAATTTGACCTTAATAGGATTAAAAATCAAAACATTACATGCAAATGTAATGTGCACAAACTGCAGGACAGGATCTGAGGTGTGCTATAGGCCTATTAACCTTACACTTCCTCGATAAGCGTATATTCCTATATTTTTCCCGGTGAGAGGTCATTGCCAAAATCGGTTAGATTCAATGGAAGTTGCAACATCTTTTCTCTCTATTAGATTCCTCCTTTTCCCGCCCCCATTTACACCGCATCAGATGCGCTCACAAGGAACAGTACGAGGAAACACCGGTTTGGAATCGTACAAGGTTATTTATGCCGTTTTTTTTTTTTTAATCTTCTTTCCCTGATTTATACTTTCTGTTTTTACCCTAAATAAAATAAAAATAAAAAAATATAAAAAGGAAACGCGATTATTATTGTTTTCTTTTGCTTTTTTTTATTTAGTGTAAGACGCGGGACTAACCAGTTTTTACTTCCGGTTTTAACGACTCTAACCTTGAAATATAACTATACCTTTATTCATTATTGTTTTCAACTAAACATTTATTTTTACACAAAGAATTACTTCTTTACTCTTTATTATTACAACGCAACGATATCGTGAATTCACTTGCATTACACTAAAATTAAAATTAAAACAAATAAATTCATTTAGAATTCGTTCACTGCTGAATTGATATTTGACCTAATTCACTTTTTAGTTAATTCATCACGTTTTTTTTTTTCGCTTTTTTCTTTCTTTTTTTTGGCGCTTTCATCTCAATGATTCGAGTTCGACCCCCTCCCCATCAAATTTTTGTGGGATTTTTCAAACATCCGGACACCGCCGGACCGTTCGTATTGCATAACGTTCATTATTTTTAATTGTTTTTTTTTTTTTTCAGCATTTTTTCTTGATAGTTTTAACCTTTTTTTGTTTTTATAATATTTAAACAGGGTTAATACTTCGCTTTGTTTTCATTTTACCCCCACCCCACCTCAACCACACACGCATCTAAAAACCCGGCCAACGCCAGGTACTCACCGCTAGTATATATATATATATATATATATATATATATATATATATATATATATTATGATATATATGTATACACACATATATATTATATATAGATAGATATACATGTGTGTTTGCTAGAACCACTTCATTCTAAATGCTACACAATTATGCACAATGTAGGAAATATGCATAAATAGAACTGAGCGTAAACGTTAAATGAAACCAATCATCCAACAGGAAACAATACGAATGAATAATTAATAAAAGTTCGTTTTTCAAAGGAATATGCAAATTCGTTAACCTTTATGAAGTCACTCGCATATCTATGATTGAGTATATTAAGAATTCATTTTAATAATTTTTAAATAGAAAATGTAGGCTTTTAATATCAATGTCAGTGCAACAAACTTTACTTTATATGTGTGTAATATATATATATATATATATATATATTACAATAGAAAAATGCGAGCATGAAAAGTAATATGGTTAAGTTTAAACATGGAAAAGTAAAAGACTAGTTGTTAAAAACTGGAAAGGAAAAGGACAAGATATTTTAGTAAAAATATAATAAATTTATAAATTAAAATATTGCAGCATTAACAATTGATTATATAATGTTATAAATTGAATTTAAAAAAATTCTTAATATTGCAATATTTTAAGTTATTACTTTTCCACGTTTAAGCTTAACCATTTTACTTTTCATGGTCGCATTTTTCTCATTTTTTTTGCCCCCATAAACACATGTAATAACAATGTACGGCACTCGTCTGCTTTCAATAAAATCCCCCAATTATCTCCCTTTCATGCTTTTATTAGTGAATTAGTAGCAACAGTAGTCGCTGAAGCGACGTGGTTGCTATGCAAACCAGTCAGAAAAAACGTCGCTCACTTCCTTATATTTTTACGATTTTGAACACCAGTAAATTCATCATAACTTTTGTTTTACTGAATGAAAATTGAAATTTTTTTTCCCATCATAGCCAAGAAGGTGATCTATAAACTGTAATAATTGTTTGAAAATTGGTCGAAAAATGAGTGAGCGGTGAAGCTTTAAAGCAGTTATAAATGACTAAAACTGCCACTTAACCATATATTAAAACACTGCCGTGTTTGAATGATATGTAATAAGTAAACAAATGGAGCCAGAGGCTGAGAACAAAAAACGGTAACTAATCATATAGCTAACTTTTATAACGTACGATTGTGCTTATGAATTAAGACCAGTTGTTCCAAATACTGTAGATATAGAATCAGCTCATTAGCAAGGGGAGCTCAAGCAGATTACATTGGGGATAAATAACATTAATGAATTAGTATAAGTTCATTTACATGCTCAAAAAAAAAATCAAGACAAAAAATATGCGGAGACGACGACCTTGTGTTTATTTAGATAGGATTTCTTCATCATTATAATAGTTGTGACAACAAAAAAATGCTGAAAATTAATTGTTATTTTGCCCTTAATGCTGCGAAGTGATCCTATTTTGGTACCAATCCTCCCCACCCTACCATGTGCTGATGAGGAGATTATATCCAAGTAAACACGATACCGTCTCTGAAACGATCGTACACTGTCCCTGGTTGTTTTTGTCTTGATTTCTTTGCACATATAAATGAACTTATGTTGATTCATTAATTTCGTTTACTTCCCAGTTAATATACACACACACACACACATATATATATATATATATATATATATATATATATATATATAGTGCGTGTGTGCGCAATTTTCATTGTTTCACCATTATCCGTCAGACACCGAGAGGTATTGGCTGAGGATACAATAGTCAGAGAACCAAAAGGAATGTTCTATATTGATTATAGACAGGACTGATGGATGAGGCTTACATTTGGCAATTACAAAGAGTTCCGAAGGGGGATGGGGCAATAGTGCCGAGGGGGGTGGGCTTTGAAGAGAAGGGGTAGGAAAAATGAAGAAGGCGGGTAAAGTGAATGGATGTGTAGGTGAGCAAGAGGATGCAGGTAAAAAGACTTGATTTTCAGTAGGCTTCATTTTCCCAACCCCTCAATCACCCGACCGGCTATACCACAAGTTGCCTAGCGATCAATCACGTGACCTAGGGCCGACTTTGAACTTCAGTTCGCAATAGAGAAAGACTGTTTTTAATCCGAAAAAAAAAACAACTGTAAAAAGCCGAGCTGATAGCAAGAGCAGTAGATGGTGTCGCGTAGTATAGTTGGTTCAGATTTTTATTTCAACAGCAATATATACAATTAATTGAACACGAGTTGGTATTTTATACATGGCTGAAGAGAAATTTCAAGTTACCCGGGTGTTGGATAGCTAGGTCGTGCGTAGCAAGAAATCATTTTGATAAAAGCGTACACCTGGAGACAAATGTAATAAACAGCAAAATAATTTTCAAATGTATCAAAAGGTCATCTGAATAAAAATTATGGACCTTAGATATTGTTTAACACCTAGTCCGTGTGTATCGAGAAATCATTCTCACAAAAACATGCCCCTATAATAATAATAAAATAATTATTAAATGCACCAGATGGTCATTTGAGTGAAAATTAGGAACCTGACTTAAAGAAGTAACAAACCTGGTCGATTATGAAGGAGAATATACGTTAAAAATATGTTTGAAAGGTTGACCGAATAAAACGGCCATGGGACGTGGCTGCAATGACAATACCATCCTTAAAGGGGCGTTTCAGGTGGTCACAAATAGTTATATAACAACTGAAAAGAATATTGTTGTTGACGATTTGAGCCCCCGAAAAGAATCAAACTATCAAATTCCCATTTATACATTCCTTCCTAATACCAAACCATCAATAACTGACACAGAGAATAAAGATGTATGGTTACATTTTTATAACTCAGTATGTCATCGTTCTTTAAAACAGCAGAAATACAGCATGAGGATTTGAACTCGGCATAGCAACTTTCATAGCCTGTGAGAATATTCAATAGCTCAATTATGCGATTTTATGCAAAGTGTTAAAATTTGTAAGTTTACGGGAATGCTAGCATTAATACAATGAAAAAACACAAGACAGTTAATTAATTATGGATCCGTGGCGTAGTCGATAAACATACTTGGTTAGTTTATCGACTACACCAGAGAACCATAATTAATGCACATATATGTAAAATTCAGCTGTAAGTTACACTCTTCAGGGGGTTGAAGGTTCAATCTTCAGTGAAGACAACGCTCAAAATACAATCATCAAAAAAATTAAAAACTCTACCAAATCATGGCTGACAGGCTGAGATTATGCTACTCCCGTGGATTAAATAAAGGGTTTGATTCGAAATTCAGTGCAAGTTCTGGGTTCGGCAAGATACATCCGAAGAAGGTAGTAGGTTACATCGACTGAAATATTATGAAAATAATACTCAAGGTGAGAGTAGTCGGAAGAATTCAAATAACCATTAATCAGTTTATGTGGTTTACAAACGTCGACAAAAGCTTATTACTGACTGCTACAAAAACGTCCTTTTCATTAAAAAATTTAATTCACTTCTAAATTGTCTTTTTCAGGATTAGTTTTTAAACTATTACAATCGAGAAACGTTATTTTTCACAATAAGGGTCCTTTAAATGTGCTAATCGTCAATAATCAATATTTTCGGGGGGGGGGGATTTTACTGTAAATTATTGGAATTTATTATTTTTTTATTTTTATTAGTTAACACTTAAAACTAAAAGCCACACGAGGATAAGGTTTATCGAGATGGATAGATGGCAGTTGAATGGACTCCAGACAATCCAAGGAAAAATAAAAAATGGGACAAATAACGTTTGATGAATTATGAGGGCGGTTAATGACAAGAGTTTATTGAAAGAAAGATTTGTTTATCGAAATCGCTTCAGACAATGCATGAAGCCACCTGATTTAAAGAGCTAAAAAGAAAAATACTACTTCAAAGTCAAAAACTAACCAACGGTAAGTGTTCTGGTGGGTAGATTCCAACTAAGAAAACAAAAAATTATTCCTCCTTTGCCAGAAACATTTCTCATGGAACGCGAGGACTAAAAAACAAAATGAGGAACTTGTGCACTCCTCGACGTACATACGTCTATTAAACTTGACAAGCAACAAAATCCTACCTCTTCACTGTTGTGATCCCGAAATGCCGTAAACCTGTTTACTCTAATACTTTCTTCCCTCGGACTGCTTTACTTGGAATTCCCTTCCAGTTTCTTGCTCGCTAGCTGTACTAACCTGGAGAAGTTTAAATGTAATGTGAACAGAATCTTGCTACTCAACTCCACACAGCCCCTTGTTAAACACGATTCCAAATAGTAGCATATTACGTCCCAAGTGGTAATATGTCTGGTTTAGGGCTGGAAAAGGGTGGGGGCGAGGGCTACAAGGCTGCCGAAAGTGAACTCAATGTGGACTTTCTACTATCTATAAATTTAAATAGATTTGAAGATGACCTCAGGGAACAATCCTATGGCAACATAATCCACAGATGAGAAGTTCTTGGAAAGAAACTGCACATGGAAGTTCTGTTTCCTGGAGACGGGGGAAGGAAAGTTCTTTGCGGTGGTGGGACGAAGAGTATTCAATTGCGAATATACCCCCCCACACACACACACCATGCCCGTATTTTTTTTTTCGTTTTTTTTTTTTTTTTTTTTTTTTTTTTTTTTTTAATCCCGTTAAGAAACGATTGACAGACCAATAAACAAGAATAGCCGGAAGTCATGAAGAAACAAATATAAACTTGAATTATTGAGTGCTGAGAGTTGCTTTCTTATCCTTTTCATTATGAAGACGATAGTGTCGACCCCCCACCCCACCCCGCTTCCTTTGGAAATTAACATCCCATGTTTGTTCATGATAAATAAAAGCTAAAGATGCTTAGTAATAGGCGTGGTGAATAGAATCCCCCACCGCCCGACTTATGCCTCCTCTTCTCGGTGTGTGTGTGTGTGTGTGTGTGTGTGTGTGTGTGTGTGTGTGTGGAGGGTCTTGAAATTAATAGCCTTGAAGGGAAGGGTGAGCGACATGTGATCTCGTAAAAGGTTACCTAAAAGCTTCAAGGGGGATAAGAAGCAACGTGGTGGGTCAGAGCTTAGGTGGTGTAAAGACAGAGAATGAGGAGGGGGCGTAGTAGAGAATTGATGCCAATTTTAATTTCAGTACTAGACGCCCACAGAGTGAAAAAAAAAAAAAAAAGCCAAGAAACTTGACCACAAAAAATTATTTTTATTTTATTACCACAGAAGGTGAAACCAACGAAGGAAGGACAAAGGATGTTACGTAGAAGTGAATAACGAAGCGGACCAATTTGTTTCTCTCCTTCGTGTTTTCTTTTAGTATTTTTTTTTGGGGGGGGGGGCTAGGGTAATAAAGACACAAATAAAAGCGATGCTTAACTGCGATAATAGAGCGTAAAAAAGGGGGACGCAGCATTGTGTTTAACGGGTCGGCGTGCATGCAATGGGACCAAACGGAGAGGCCACACCTCCGCGGGAAGGTGAACAACGGCAATGAAAAAAAAAAAAGGTGTTACGGGGGGGGGGGGGGGGATCTACCGAATATACATTCTTGTTCACTTTTTAATGTTGAAGACGCGTTCTGGAACGACCACACTGAGAGCGGGGCGGGGGAGGGGGTGAAATAACTATGTTAGGAGGGGAGAGTTAAATACAAAAGTCAAGAGCACGGAAAACACTTTTATAAATGCTCTCTCTCTCTCTCTCTCTCTCTCTCTCTCTCTCTCTCTCTCTCTCTCTCTCTCTACCTCACTGTGTCAGTATGTGTTTGCGTACGTGTATGCCTTTTCGCACGTCTTAGTGTGTTTGTAGACAGGTGGATGGAAGTGTTGGGGAGTATCGCAAGGAGGATTTGTAGAGAGAATCTTCAACTCACCGTGAAGTAAATTCTCTTCCTTTTTTTTTTTTTTATTTATTGCATCTTTTTTTTTTTTGTTTTGTTTTTTTTTAATTTTTTTTTTTCGTTCGTTCGTTCGTTCCGGATGTCGGCATCGCGTGACAAGACAAAAGAGCAAGCTGTAACAATCGACAGGCTTCAGACTGTCAAGTCGGTTCGTCGATGAGGGACCACAATTACCAACCCCTTGTCCCCTCCACAAAAAAAAAAAAAAACACACCCACAACTTTTTTTTTTTTTTACTCACCCTGCAACTCAGTTTTTATCCAACATCAGTCAGCACTTTTATTTCAAATTAGAAAAAAAAAAAAAAAAAAATCTTTTGTATTCTGTTCTTTCTTTAAAGTTTGAAATTCCCAACCCACATCCTGATGATATTGATCCAGTTTTCAACAGCCACACCCTCCCCCGATAAAATAACCACGGCTTGTCGAACAGGATGACGAGGACGACGAACTGACAAAGCAACCGCACAGAACGGATTTATCAAACACGCGCATCCACACGCAAGAAAAGCCGGTTTCGCTAAAACATGCGGATTAAATGTATATATTATAGATAGATATTCACGTTATCCAACTGACAACAACAATAAAATTATTTACTATAAAAAAGTAAAAACCCAAAATCTTGTATTAAAAACAATACTTCTTCAACGTCCAAATCAGTAGAAAGAACCAACGTTATCTATAAGTTTAAATGCTCGTTGGGAGAGTATAACTCTTGTAACAACCTTGAAACAGCTACGTTGGTTCCATAACCACTACTATATCTCGTTACCCTACCATGCATAATGTACATTTGAGGGCAATTTTTCAACATCTATAAAAAAAAAATAAATAAATAATAAATAAGATAAAATAAAACATACCCCCCCTCAAATCTCAGTCTGTAACAAAAAATAATACATCAGGAAACAAACTTTAAAAACCTGTAATAAATAAGAAAAAACATTTTTTAATGTCTACTGTATGTGACCCAGTTACTGAACCCAGAATTTGGTTCGCTAATGGCAAAAAAAGACCCGGGCGCCAAACAGCATATAGATACTGATCATATTCTTGGCCTTCGGGACAAGATCAAAGTGTAGTATCTGTTCTTCAGATGCTGCAAGCTATGACTAGCAAAGACCAGATGTGGGGGCAACCCCAGATGCCTGACCTTTAACCAGCTCCCATTTCCCACCTCTCGGGAGCTGGTCCCCTTTTTCCCTTCCCCCTCCCTTCACTCCTCACATTAAAAATCGGCCTTGTGCCTAATTTGCTCGGTGGGGGAGCAAATAAATACCATCTGTTCTTCAGATGCTGCACTTCTATTTCTTGTTCTCTTTCGGTGGAGGAGAAATCCTTCACGACTGAGACAATTTTTATTTTTGTACCTTTTCTCCACGTTAAAAAACGACCCTGGTGTCTAACTCTGTCCCGTGGGGAGGCATAGTAAATAGGTACTACTACTATTACTAAATTTCTTGCTCGCCAGTCTTTCATAGCACATCATTTGACTATCTGCAATCTCCTTCAGAATTGGGAGAAAACGTTCATAAAACGTACGAGATGTATATTAACATGTTTGATTTCCACACATAAAAAAGATATAATTAAACAGAAGCTGTCTGTTATCTTTAATGATGCTTGTTTAAATGAAAAAATGCTGCCTAAATACACACAATACATATTTCTACTTAAATATGAATAGCATTTTATATGTGTAAGTTTGTCCCCAAGGACTCCGAAACGGCTGAACCGATTTTTTTTGTAATTTCACACGAATGTACTTTATGTGTCAGCGAGTGTTCTTAGATGGGTTTTGTATTGGAATTCCCTTGCTAAGCATCAAAAGTCGATCATCGAAAAAGTCCGAGTAAAGAAAGCACAGTCCGATTTTAACCAAAGTTAACACTGTGATACAGCCTAACATCACAGGTGCATTTTAGAGGTTTTATCAGCGCACAAACAGAAGAGCATGGCGTATAAAATCAATAGTTTTTTTTTGGATAAAACAGGCGTGCATTCAGAATGAATGTTTCTGTTTAAAGCATAACTTATAAAATAGTGCAATATAGACTACAACGTATTGTGGATCAAGTCACCATGGGGAGGCATGTGAAACTTCCTCATGGTGTCTCATGGTGGGTCCTGGACTAGAGCAGGTAATCAATTGATTTGATTGGAAAATGGGTGATTTCACCGATTTCAATCACAATAAAAGTGTCGGAAGTGTGGAACATTCGTTGATCCTCATTCAATTCCAAGCAACGTCGAGTCTCCGTGCTAGTATATATATATATATATATATATATATATATATATATATATATATATATATATACTAGCAGGACTCGTGTACCAGTGTTGTCCAGTAGAAGTATGATACACAGCCAGAAAACATTTAGTAAGGGATCCCTCTTCCCTGAAAACAAAATTAAACTATGGTTGTTAGTGGGGCCACTGCCACCTTGAAAAGTAGTGAGCATTGACAGCCACCCAAATCATCTGACTGCCACTGTTGGGTATTGTCTGGCAGTGACAGCTAGCAAAACTACTGGTTGTGATTGTCATCACGGGTGCTTACTGACGATTAGTGCTGGTTTAGGGTGATTACCTGTGGGTACTGGCGTTTACTGGTGGGCAGTGGCTGCCTTTGAAATTGGAACTCACTGACAGCCATGATCTGTGTGGGCCTCCACTAAAATATTCCTAACTGAAATCGTCTGTCTTCAACTGTTGAGTACTATGATTCATTGGTTGTCACTGGATTCCTGTTGTAGGGATTGATGGTCACTGGCAGTTAGTGTTGCATTGAGGCGTTTACTGGTGGACTTTGGCTGATTTTACAACTGTCACTATCAATTTCCGGCATACAGTATCGCTCACTGGCGGCTATGAGCAGTATTAGCTTCCATTGGACTGCTCCAAAATTAAATAGAGGTGGTTATTTGCATTTACTGGTGGGCATTGATCTCCTCCGAAATTATTGCTCATGACAAGTGCTAGACCCCATTAACTGTTCTGAAATGAAATCAATTGTGGTTACTGTCACTTCTTGATAGGGGTAGGCACTGACAGGCAAATCACTTGTTTCAAATGTTGAGCAATGTCATCCAGTGGCGGGCATTGTCATCCATGGTGGTCATTGCGTTTTTGAGGCAATTACTGTCATTTCATGGCAGGGGCGGTCCATGGTGGGGCACTGGTGTTTTTTAGGCTGTTACCGCTTTATTAAGAAATATGTACCATGCTATTTATTAGATACTATGTTCCATCAGGGATAAATAACCAAACTGATTCTAGACTATTTGTTTATTTATATCTTATTAGCAATTAACAGGTTATTAAATTTGCTAAGTTATTCTTCTTACTGTTAGAAGGATTTTAGGATGCTTTTAATATTACTAAAATTTAATTTATTGATATTTGTTTTTTGTTTTAATTCATAGTGCTTTAATACATACATACATATATGTATATCCTCTTCTGATAAGAAGCTTATACTTTAGAAATGCTATGACCTAGAGAGTTCTTTTTTCTTTTACTCCTCTTTCTTTCCAAATGTATCTGATTATATAATAAAGTTTTATGCAACTTATATATGTTCTGGGGTAGTTAACACACCTATATCTATGATAGTATGGATTCGTCTTGCACTAGGTAAGCCAGACATTTCTGCTGTCGAGCAAAGAGTTCACACGTAGTTTAACCACTTGCAGTGAACACCAAGTCTCTTTTACCTTAATAGTG
>NC_136507.1:69094571-69299571 GCF_053919585.1 Euprymna scolopes
TTTAAAAAGACGTGAACGTGAAATTAAAAAAAAAAAAAACGTGAGGAAGGTGAAATTAAAAAAAAAAAAAAACGTGAAAAGGAAATTCAATAAGACGTGAAAAAAGAGAAGAGAAATTTTAAAAAACGTGAGGAAGGAGAAAATTAAAAAAGACGTTAGGAAAGAGGAAAATTAATAAAACGTAAGATAGGAAGAATTTTAAAAAGTGAGGAAGGAAAAATTTAAAAACGTGAAAAGGAAATTTGAAAAGGCGGGAACAAGGAGAAAATTAAAAAGGCGGGAACAAGGAGAAAATAAAATAACGTGAGGAAGGAGAAAATAAAAAAAACGTGAGGAAGGAGAAAATAAAAAAAACGTGAGGTAGGAGAAAATTAAAAAGGCGTGAAGGAGAAATGCAAAAAGAAATGGGGAAGGTGAAAATTAAAAACAAACGTGAAGAAATTTAAAAAGTCGTTAGGAAGGAGTATTTAAAAAGGAAGTCAGAAATATGAAAATTACAAAGGTGTGAGGAAGGAGAAATTTAAACAGGCGCGAGGAAGAGGAAAATTAAAATATGCAACGTGAGGAAGTAGAAAACTAAAAAAAAAAAACCTGAGGAAGAAGAAAATTAAAAAGATGTGAGGAAGAAGAAAATTAAAAAGATGTGAGGAAGAAGAAAATTAAAAAGATGTGAGGAAGAAGAAAATTAAAAAGATGTGAGGAAGAAGAAAATTAAAAAGATGTGAGGAAGAAGAAAATTAAAAAGATGTGAGGAAGAAGAAAATTAAAAAAAAAACGTGAGGATGGATAAAATTAAAAAGACGAAAGGAAAGAAAAATTCAAAAAGACCAGAAGGAGAAATTTACAAAATCGTGAGGAAGAAAAAAAAAATTGAAAAAGACGTGAAGAAGAAAAAATTGAAAAAGACGTGAAGAAGAAAAAAAATTGAAAAAGACGTGAAGAAGAAAACAAAATTGAAAAAGACGTGAAGAAAAAAATTGAAAAAGGCGTGAAGAAGAAAAAAATTGAAAAAGACGTGAAGAAGAAAAAAATTGAAAAAGACGTGAAGAAGAAAAAAATTGAAAAAGACGTGAAGAAAAAAATTGAAAAAGACGTGAAGAAAAAAATTGAAAAAGACGTGAAGAAAAAAATTGAAAAAGACGTGAATAAGAAAAAATTGAAAAAGACGTGAATAAGAAAAAATTGAAAAAGACGCGAAAAAAAAAATTGAAAAAGACGTGAAGAAAAAAATTGAAAAAGACATGAAGAAAAAAATTGAAAAAGACGTGAAGAAAAAAATTGAAAAAGACGTGTAGAAAAAAATTGAAAAAGACGTGAAGAAAAAAATTGAAAAAGATGTGAAGAAAAAATTGAAAAAGACGTGAAGAAAAAATTGAAAAAGACGTGAAGAAAAAAATTGAAAAAGACATGAGGAGGAAATAAAAATTAAAAAAAAACAAACGGTTTTTTCCTTTTTGAGGAAGAAGGAGAATTTTATTTTAAAAGGCGCGAGGAAGGAGAATTTTAAAAGAGACGTAGGAAAAAAGAAATTAAAGAAAAGTGAAATGGAATGGAGCGAGAGAGAAAGGAGAGAGAAGGAAGAAAAAACGGCATGATAAAAAATAGGGGGGGGAGCGTGAGAGATGAGAGGGGGGAAAGCGTGAGAGGTGAGAGGGGGAAAAGCGTGAGAGGTGAGAGGGGGAAAAGCGTGAGAGGTGAGAGGGGGGAAAAGCGTGAGAGGTGAGAGGGGGGAAAGGCGTGAGAGATGAAGGAGAAGGGAAGAAAAGGCCTAGGATATGAAAATGGGGCGAAAAGGCCTAGGATATGAAGGGAGAAGGCGTGAGAGATGACAGGGGGGGGGGAAATGAGATGGAAAAGGCGTGAGTGATGAGGGGGAAAGGGTGTGAGAGATAAGAGGAGGAAGGGTGTGAGAGATTAGAGGGGAAAGGGTGTGAGAGATTAGAGGGGAAAGGGTGTGAGAGATTAGAGGGGAAAGGGTGTGAGAGATTAGAGGGGAAAGGGTGTGAGAGATTAGAGGGGAAAGGGTGTGAGAGATTAGAGGGGAAAGGGTGTGAGAGATTAGAGGGGAAAGGGTGTGAGAGATTAGAGGGGAGAAGGCGTGAGAGATTAGAGGGGAGAAGGCGTGAGAGATTAGAGGGGAGAAGGCGTGAGAGATGAGAAGGGAGAAGGCGTGAGAGATGAGAAGGGAGAAGGCGTGAGAGATGAGAAGGGAGAAGGCGTGAGAGATGAGAAGGGAGAAGGCGTGAGAGATGAGAAGGGAGAAGGCGTGAGAGATGAGAAGGGAGAAGGCGTGAGAGATGAGAAGGGAGAAGGCGTGAGAGATGAGAAGGGAGAAGGCGTGAGAGATGAGAAGGGAGAAGGCGTGAGAGATGAGAAGGGAGAAGGCGTGAGAGATGAGAAGGGAGAAGGCGTGAGAGATGAGAAGGGAGAAGGCGTGAGAGATGAGAAGGGAGGAGGCGTGAGAGATGAGAAGGGAGAAGGCGTGAGAGATGAGAAGGGAGAAGGCGTGAGAGAGAGAGGAAATGAAAAAGCGTGTATGTGAGAATGAGAGAACGTGAAGGTCTGAAAGAGAGAAAGGAAAAATTGTGAAAGAAAAGGTAAAAAGAAAGACGTAACAAGAAGAGCCAAAGAAAATGCACGAGGAAAAGAAAGGTGAAAGAAAATACTTGATGGGGGGCGAGAGAAGGAGAAAGCAAGGGCGTGAAAAATATAAAGTGAAAAAGGAATAAGAGAGAGAGAGAGAGAGAGAGAGAGAGAGAGAGAGAGAGAGAGAGAGAGAGAATGTACGTTTCTGAGATGGAAAACACAGAGAAGGCGGATTTAATATTAGTGGGAAAATGGGAAAAATAGAAAAAAAAAAAGATGGGAACACTGAAAGATGAAGGGTGAAAAAAAAGCGTATTGGATAAAAAAAAAAGCTGAATACAAAGAAACATTAAAAGTAAAAGTTAAAAACAGAATTTAAAAAAATGGAGACGATAAATGTGAGGAAGCGAAAAAAAATACACATCTCAAATAAATACAACACGAAAGAAAAGAAAGTTATAAACAGACGATTAATGTTAAGAAATAAATAAGAAGAAAAAAAGAGAGGATGAATGGGCGAAGGGGGTGAGGATAATAATAATAATAATAATAATAATAATAATAATAATAATAATAATAATAATAATAATAATAAGGTGGAGGGGGTGTATTGGTGGGGGGAGGAGGAGGTATAAAACAGAGGCTGTTGATTGGGTGCACCAGTACTTGTATGAACGCTGACGTAACAGCCCGTGTAACTCTCTCATTATGATAATCGACGTTCAATTAAAGATGTTTGACCAAATCAAAAGATTTTAAAAATCAATCAATCTGAAAAGGCCAATGAAATCGAATTGCATTCGTTAGATGCGTCCAAGCATCTCGATAAGAAAATCTGTCCCTTGCTTGGTCTGTCATGTTAAAAGTTTTAAACAACATATCTGTCTGTCACAGAAATATTATTTTGTAAATGGTCTATGCATCTGTAAAAATTGCTTTGTCAATATACCGAAGTTTAAAGCCCCTTTTCTACCTTTTTTTCAACGGGTCAATTGAAGGTATTATTTGGATTCTTAGGATTGCTGTTCTCATCTTGGGTATTATTTGCGCAACGTTTCGGTCGATGTAACCTTCAACCTTCTTCAGATGTATCTTGTTGAACTCGAGAATCTGAACGGAATTTTGAATGGAAGCTTTTATTTAATCTACGGGGATAGCATGCTCTCGTACTGTCGGCCATGACTGAGCAGAAGTCTTAATTCATGATTGTATTTTTGAGTGTTGAGGTACTTCTACCCAGTCATGGCTGACGGAACGAGAGCATGCTACCCCCGTGGATTATATAAAGAGTTCCGTTCAAAATTCCGTGTAAATTCCCGAGTTCGACAAAATACATCTGAAGATGATCGGAGATTACGTCGATCGAAACGTTGTGCAAATAATACCCAAGATGAAACACTAGTCCGTAGAATCCAAATATGAATAATCAGTATTCAGGTCAAAATTTCAGAAACATGGTGTCGATTGAATATTGGGTTTAGATTTTCTGACTATAAAACAAATAACAATTAAAACAAACAAAAAGGTTTCTTTTTCTCGAATCCACCCTCACCCCTTCGCTTTCTTACGCGACTTTGAAACAAAATACTCGTAAAATTTGAAACGGATTGACGCCATTATTACAAAAGAAAGAAAAAATGGCTGATGGTGATGAGGAGGAAGATTTTAATTTTCTTTTTGTTTTATTTTTATTTGAAATTTCAAAAGATGACATTGAAACTTTTGTTTTAAGTTAAGAATATAAATATATATAACACCCGAAAAACGCAAACAAAATGAAAAGAAAAAAAAACTTTCATTAAAAAAACATGACTTTTATATTTTTACTAGAATCGTGAACATTCGCCAAGGCCAACAACTACTCGAGGATAAGAATTAATGAGATGAAATGATTGTCATTAAGAATTGAAGGTCATCAGAGAATTAGGGTTGACTAAATTCAAATACTTTTGGAAACGGTTCATAACAGACATTGCATTTGAAGATGACCAGGTTGTAATCTGCAAGGAAGCAATTCCGTGAGAACGAGTTAATACTAATGAAATACATAAAAAAAGTAAATTCGACCTGCAACAATACGCCCTGTCGTGGAGGGCAGGTTGGCAGAGTTTGGTATGCGATTGAATATTAAAAAGAAAAATATTTAATGACCAATCAAAACGAACATGACACCATTCAAGTTGACAAACACGATCTTCCATGAACGCACACTTTCAAATATCTCGTTTCGACACTCTGAGAGGACGGCAACATCCTCAGTGAAATTGCTGCGCGCATCAATGCGACGTGGCACAAGTGGCATCCTCTGTGTCTGCAAGATCGATATCTGTTTAAAACGGGTTGTTGTGAAACCTGTTACTTCGTACAGTTCAGACTGCTTACTGACAATGAGGAAGACAGTGAAGATTTGCTATAGAAATCAAAATGCTTAGCTGGATATCTGGAATTACATTGCTCGGTCATGTCTGCAATGAGGATATTCTGAGGCACTATGGTATTGCACCAATTGAGAGAAAGAATGGCAGCTTAAATGGTTTGGATGATGGTTTGGATATGACAAGCACGCCAACGTTAAACTTGTTTTTTGCATTCAAAGTCATTAGAAACAAGAGAAAGGAAGGCTAATGATGAGATAGGCAGACATTGCATAAAAATTTCTGTGAAACCTGTCCTTCATCTGGACCAAGCCTATAATCGTATCAAGTGAAGACAAAAAAATCCATCATTGCGGATACTTCCATAGCTCTATGTAAACGCATGATGATGATGCCTCCGTTCAGTCTTGAAAGACAATGGATACCCTCTGTAAGGATAGCTGCACGTTATTATGAAGCAAAAGTTGCGCAATCTCAAGCCATACCTCTCCTGAAGGAGAAATGCTAGACGACTGAAAACAATGCCCAGATAAGCACAGGGCACATACAGCACCTGGAATTACCAAATGGTCACCCGTTTTAGTAGTGATCAGGCTCAACGTTGCTTAACTTTGGTAATCTGATGAGAATCCGTGTGCCAACGTGATTATGCCGTATATGATTAACGCATGAGATTAAGTAAAACTGCACAGATGGTTCGGACATGCTATCAGGACCAACAAGAACACTATCATGAAAATCGCTTTTGCACTGGTAGACAGTAGAAAACTGCCAAGGAGTAGGCCAATGATGAGGTGTGTACACACCTTACATAAAGATCTCTGTAAAATCGGCCTTCACTCGGACCAAAACTGTGGTCATGTAAAGTGAAGACAAAAATGAATCATTGCCGACTCAGCCGTAGCTTTCGATTAATGCAAAAGAAAAAGAAATGAAAGGGATGAAAAAAAAACAAAACAAGAATGGTAACAATAAATAAACGAAGAATACAACAAAGCTATGAAAATAAAGATTTGTGATAAAAGAATTATCATAAAAATTAATACTCGTGCCAAGAACTAAGATGGATATTAAGGAAAAATGTCATCTTAAGATTAATAGGATTATCAATTTTGTTCAGTGGTTCAATATTTGATCGTTTTGTTACAGCAAGATTCTCTAGGGTTGTGATCGTCATTTCATCCTTCGTGGATAGAGATGCTATTTGAGAAAATTATCAAGGGAACCATTTCAGCCAAGGCCCTTAAGACAAAAACAAAAGAGGCATTAGGATATACAACACTTCCAGTGATCACCACTTATTAAGGCCCGGAAGCTACTCAGGGATAAGGGTTATTGCAAGTACATTACGTTAGTGAGGAGATTTGATGAAGTGTTTACTTAAGGGGGCGGTTCATTAGGAATTTGTTAATGTTGGACTTGAACACATCCAAGTTGTAGTCAGGTGGGAAGCACGCAGACGGAACAGAGTTCCACAGGCGTGCAGTTCTAAGAAAGAAGCTTTGTTCATGGAATCCGCGTTTTGATTTAGGCACAGATATAGAGTGGGGGAAATTTTTCACAGTGGATTCAGTTAGACGGGTGTTTTTCGTGAAAGATTGGCGAGGGGGGGACCAGAGATTGGAGTTCAGACGAGCACCTGCCATGGAAATAACGATAAAACAAGGATAGGCTCGCAACGTCTCTTCTGTGGGAGAGAGGTTGCAGGGTAGAGAAAAGGGCATCCCCCACTAAGCCACGAAGTCTATTTTGTACTCTGTCAAGGCAGGATAGGCTGTTTTTAGCAGCTCCTGCCCAGATATGGCAACAGTATTCCATCCTTATAACACTTATAAAGACTTGAAAAATAAAGTCAACTCCTCATTGATTTGACAAAAAAAAATCAATCTTTTTAGTCACCACTAATCGAGAATAAAAGTTACTTGAGAATAAAAGCTAATGAAACGGACAGATTAGTAGTTGAATGATGAAGAATACTCTAAAACGATTGAAAATAATGAATGAAACGAATCAAATTATATTACGTTTCTAAATTTTTTGGATGAGGATTGGTTATTCATATTATTTGGATTCATCGGACTACTGCTCTCATCTTAAGTGTTATTTTCACAACGTTTCAGTCGATGTAACCTCCAACCATTTTCAGGTGTATCGTGTCGCACTTGGGAGTGTTTCTGTCAAACTCAGGAATTTGGACGAAATTTTGAACGGAACCCTTTATTTACTCCATGAAGGTCACATACTCTTGTCCTATCAGTGATAAAATACAATTGTGAATTACTTAGAACTATCTATTCAGTCACGGCTGACGGAACAAGGGCATGCTATCCCCATGAAATAAATAAAGGGTTTAATCCAAATAAAATTATATTAGTTATAGGGACGGTTTATTACAAATATTATAATATAGTGGGGTTGTATATATTTATGACGTTCTATTATCGGCTAGTGTATGATGGTATGCGTATGTGTATATTTCCGCGTGTATATACATTCTAATACAGTTCATGGCAGGAATATAATATACATAAATACGTTTACAACACAAAGTACTAATAACATTTGAGGTTTAAGCCAATTGGAGGAAATATATCTGGTCTATCTTGGGTCTTGTATTGACGGAAAGCTGCAATGAAAATTCTCCCCAAGAACGACAGAGCTCCGGTTTTATTTTCCGCAACTTTTTATTCCGAAAGTTTTCTCCACTGGAAAGCTGCACGTTGGTCCATCGTTCCTTACATTTGATAACTATGGGACCCTTCGCTTCCCTGGGTGCTTCAAGCCATTACGACTGGTCGGCTTGTCAGCTCTAATTCTTCTTTTTGAGGACCCAATTCTAACTAATTTCTATGTATCTCAAAAAGACCATGTCCCCCCCCCCTGAATGCCGTCGTTACCATATGCCACTAAGACAATCCACTGATATTTTTACACGTCATTATTTTTAAGTTGTAAACTAAATTGTTATAACATTTTTAAGTTAACATTCCTGGTAACTATTAAATGTAAATAAAGATTTATTCTAAATAGTTTGATTATTCTAAAACATATTTTAACTGAGAAAACTTTTTGGCTTGAATAATCATAATAATCGTCAACCAGCACACCTTTCGGCGTTGCCCGGTTAATGCCCAACAGTATTTATTGAGTATGACTATGTTGTAGCCTTCAGGAAGCAATCTTGTGGCAACGTGTTCCACAGATGGCAAGTTCTTGGGAAAAAAAACTTATAAAAATTCTGTTTTATGTGAAACACTTGGGGTACAAAAGTAAAGTTTTTGTAGTTGCGATAATTAAGGATACGGCACAGTCATGTTGACCCACCTGTTCCCGCCAGATCACCAAAGCTAAGCAACGATGAGTTTGGCCAGTACCAGAAGGGTGACCGTTTGGGAAAGCTAAGCGTTGTATGTACCGCGCTGAGTTATAACAAATTTTCAGGTTTGTATCTGGAGGCGCATTAATTTACTGGGAGAGATGCACCCCTAGTCTTAGTTAAGATATGCATCTAGGAAAAGGTAACTCTGATGACGTTGGCAGCAGGATGTTGGATGGCCATGGAGGAGGATAAATCTCTAGCAGATTCTATGGTATTAAGAGTTACATTATTCGACTGCAGCTGTGTGGTTAATCTAAGTGCAAAAAGGCGATTCAGATGCCAGTGCGCTGATAAAGGTAATGGCAACCCACCCCATGTATTCTGCCAAGTTCAAAATCATGTGATGTGTTCAGAGGAATCGGACCAACAATGGACCAAAGCCTATAGAGAACACTAACCGTGATTTCCTCTACGGCATGAACATGCTATGATACAAGAAGAAGATAATGAAGTGGTTTTAATTGTTAAGTACTTGTTAGTTCCTATTTACTTGCCTCCCCAGGAGAGCAGAATTAGACACCAGGGAACAAAAATTTTAAAATTGTCTCAGTTGTGAAGGATTTCTCCTTCATTAACTGAGAACAAAAAATTGAAGCATAGCATCAGAACAGATACTACACTTTGATCTTGGCCCGAGTTGGAATGACTGGTTAGTTCCTATTTACAATGCCTCCCCACGGGACAGAGTTAGACACCAGGGTCGTTTTTAACGTGGAGAAAAGGAACAAAAATTAAAAATTGTCTCAGGCGTGAAGGACTTCTCCTACACTGATAGAGAACAAGAAATAGAAGTGCAGCATCTGAAGAACAGATACCACACTGTGATCTCGCCCAAAGGCCATGTTAGTTGTAATTTTAAAATGAAATGTGACAGAGAGGAAAATACTATTTCAGACTGAAGCCTGACAGACCAAAGAAAATGTTTTCGAAAGGAAGTATGACAGAGTGACAGACAGACAAAGCTTTTCATAAAGATGAGAGGACGCTTAATTCAGTGAAAATCGGAAGTACTTTGTAATGGATCAATTCCACTGAAAATGACATTTAAAATGCATCGCTTTCTTTTGTTTTTTTTTTTTGTTTTTTTATTATTATTTTATTTTACTTCTTCCGAGGCAGATGCTCCAGTTTGATTCTGATCGAATGAAATAGCAAAGACGAAAGAAGACGACGGCGAATATTATTGCAGGTATTGAAATGATAAAAGATTAAAAAGAAAAAAGAAAAATGAAAAACGTTATAATTGCTCTCTCGAGTTTTATTAAAAGGAAATGAAAATAAGAGTTTCAAAATTTGTAAAAAATATGAAAAAGAAAAAAATGAATTTTGTTGGATGATTTTATGAAAGAAAACGGAAAGATTCGATGATGATGATGATGATGATGATGATGATGATGATGATGATGATGATGATGAATTACTGGCATTGGAATTGAAATAGTTTTTGAAAAACTTCAAGAAGAGGATAGGAGATAGCAAGGTTAAACGTTAGTATTTGAGAAAGCTGGTCATTTGGTCTGAGAACGAAAAGCAAAAGATGGGAGAGAAATAGAGATAGAGAGAGAGGAAAGGATGAAAGAAAAGGAAAGAAGAGCGCAACAGAAAAGGAAAGAGAGCGACTGAAAGGAAAAAGGGGCGCGATGGAAAGAAAGTGAGAAGAATGGAAAGAGAGAGAACGAAGAGAAGAAAGAGAGAACGGGGGAAACAAATGGAGAGTGAAGAAATACTAAAAGAGAATGAAGGAAAGAGGAGAGAAAGAGTGACAGGCGAGAGAGCGAGAGCAACAGAGAGAGAGAGAGAGAGGGGAACAGAGAAAGAGAGAGCAACGGAGAAAGAGAGAGATAACGACAGAAAAAGTGTGACAGAAAGAGAAAGAGAGGGCGATGGAAAGAGAGAAAGAAAGTCACAAAGGAGAGAGAATGACGAAATATAGATAGTGAGGACAGAGAGAGAAAGAGTGAAATAGCGACGAGAGAGAGAGAGAGAGAGAGAGAGAATGATAGGACGTCGAAAGAGAGAGAACGAGAAAGCGACGAAAAAGCGAGAATGGGGGATGGGGGGGGGCGAAAGAGAGAAAGAAGGTGTGAAAGCGCGACGAAAGAGAGAGTGAGAAAGTAACGAACGAGAGAGAGAGAGAGAGAGAGAGAGAGAGAGAGAGAGAGAGAGAGACGGGAAGGGAGAACCAATCAAAGAAACGAAATGAAAAAGACAAAAAAGGAGTACAAAAAGAGAAAATATAGTAAAAACTGCTAAAGAGCTGAAAACATCACGATGGCAAGAAAGAGAACAACAACAAAAAAAAAAAAAAAAGAAAAACAGACATTTTAATCTCCTCGATTTTTGTTTATTATTATTATCATCATCATCATCATTATTTATTTATTTATTTTATTAATTGAATCTGAATGTTAGTCGAGTGTTTAGGATAATTCATGCGACATTTTCATGTCTATAAGAAAGAAAAAAAACATAACCGCATAGACTCATAAAAGCTACAAGTCGATCTGCTTTGTCTTCCTGAATAGCACATTGGCAATTCTCATTAAAAAGGTTAATGCACGATATCTCTTTCTCCAGACGAAATAGATTTGTTTCTGCGCAGACGACTTTTAAACAACTGCTAATCATGAACAGTGTTACCATGTAGTTTCTTCAATTGAGATTTTTGCATACCAAAATCGAATTGATAAAATAAACGCTGCTTCGAGTTCAATGCCCAAACGGCAAGCGGGCAAATCACATCACCCTTATGTTAATATTATTATTTATTTTGGCGATGGGTCAATCGTTATTGAATCATTTTATATAGAAGTTGTTTTATTCTCTATGGCAACCGAATCGTGGAGTCATTCCGACGAACTGGACGGGATGGACGAAAAGGCGCACTTCATTGACTCGTATACAAGCCTTTTCATCTCACGTACATATTCTTATACACTAGCGAGAGTCAGGCGAACAGAAACGAACTGATACTCACAGCTATATACGCACTAACAAAAACATGGTAAACCAACACACATACACAATGCCACGCTGCCAAATACTCACATACATATATTACTTACACATGAACATTTTGACTTGTGACTATTCACTGGAATTTTTTACCAAACATGAATTTTTGTGAAAAGATATTTTATTCTTAGAAAAGTATGAGATAAAATGTTTTGTTAAAAAAATCGGGGGGGGGGGGGTTCTTCCAAATATTCATTCACAACACTTTTAATGTTTTTAGTTTGCACTTGCTAACTGGTGACCCTTTTAGTCTTTCAATATTTTATTTATTACTATTTTATATGCATGCCGCTAAATATCCTTCATTTTCTTCCTTCGCTAAAACGTAACATTTATATCCAACTTATAATAATGTCGGTGTGGTTCTTGATAATACCCAAAGATGCTATCGTTGTCTAAAGTCTCTAAGTTAGCCTGTATGTTGAATATTTATGTGCATCCAAATCTAATTGAACTATGGGCTTAGAACCACTATAAAACTGCCAGTATCTGTGTCTGATTTTTCTTATGATGTTATCCTATGAGTTGACGCAACAAATGTCTAAATTGTTTAAAAAATATCAGACTGAAAACACCAAGTGTGTGCTTTCGATACTAACCCTTTCTCTTTTTAAATAAAATTATATGAATTTTTCCCCCCTTTTTTAATAGAATAAAATCTAGGTGAAGAATTTTGTTATATTTAGTATGCAACATCTCTCTCTCTCTCTCTCTCTCTCTCTCTCTCTCTCTCTCTCTCTCTCTCATTATAAAACTTTGTGGACCGTCCGGGTGTCCTTCCTTGCTTGCATCTTGTCTTCGACAATCGGGCGATTCTATCTTATAAAAAAGGGATGACAGGTGAATGAATAAATGTGTATGTGTGTTTATATATACGCACACAGACATACATGAATGCATATGGGCGTAGCTGAGAGGCTAATGAATAAGAGTAGAGAGTTGTATGTTTGATTTCGATTCTAGCTGATGGCACTCAAGTTATCTATTTTTAGTTTTGATCTCACCACCACATATCAGGTTCAATATGATAATCAATAGAGAATTGTCTATAATAATAAATACGTAATCAGCATGAATTAAAATATCATATTTAAGCATATCTTACGACTGGGCAACGCCGGGTGGCCTGCTATAATAAGGGAGAACACTTCTTTGTCCGTGTTTATGTCATTCCCTAGAAAGAAATGCATATTTTAGACTGTAATTTATGCATAAGTGTATTCACATGTACAATTTGCACGTGAATAATTGCTAATTTAATAACCTTAAAAAAATTTAAGGTATAATAATTTTTAAATTTGTAAAATCCATATAATGAAAGTAGATTATGTAATTATGAGCTTCCATACTTTTTTTTAAATATCGGTGCCATGTTTACTTTTGATACGAACTGAGAACTTTCTCGCTACAACTCTCAGTTTTTTTTTTTTTGATGATTTTAGTCTTTTTAGCACAAAGTAAGTATATTTATTTTATTAATTCACTATCTTGAGATTTGGAAATAATTCTAAAAATACTGATATTTATCTTTACAAAAAAATTTAA
This sequence comes from Euprymna scolopes, assembly GCF_053919585.1. Classification (NCBI taxonomy): domain Eukaryota; kingdom Metazoa; phylum Mollusca; class Cephalopoda; order Sepiida; family Sepiolidae; genus Euprymna; species Euprymna scolopes. Next base: position 69,107,472 of record NC_136507.1, read on the forward strand.
GCATGATTCTTTCATACTGCAGTTTTAACATAAATAGGCAGGGTTCTTAACATTCGTAATATTTATCCTTCTAAATTTTATTTCACGTACTGTTTTTTCTTTTAGGAAGTAAGTTTCAAGCACAATCAAAAAGTAACCAGAAATTTATAAAAGAAATATTGGCACTTTCTGCAGTATTCGCCATGTTTTTTTGGTGTATTTCACTAAACTACCGCTAGGTGGCGCTTTTCGGTTTCATTTAATTTATAAATTTGTTGTTGACCCTCCAAAGTTGCTTTGATTCGAAAATTGTTCATTAAAATTATTTATTTGTTTGGAACCCCCCCCCCCCAAAAAAAAAAAACATTTATTTTATAAAAATTCTATGTTGTTTTAATTAGAAAATTGTTTTATTAAAATTATATTTTCTTAGGCACGCTTTTCAATAAATACTTTTACAATTATATTTTGATACATTTTTATACAATAAATGTTTTGATTTTCAAATATTTTTGTGTTTGGAAAAAAATCTTGTTTGAAGAAGAAATTGGAGTTATCGCCCCTTAACAATGGTGCTCGCCTGAATACTGCAGAAGTGCCGAAATATTATAAGTCGGTTTTCAAAACCATGCGCCCTATCAGTTTCACTATTAAAATGCACATACCTACTTCTTAGTATGATGTTGCACATGATGCTATCCCACACTAACCCGGGCAACGTCAGGTAATCCTGGTAGTATATTATAATTTGAACTATATTCTGATTTCTTTTCGATCTGATATTATGTTTTCTGTTCTCATGCTTTCAAATTAGTTCTTTAGTTTTATGATTTGATGCTATTTCTGTCTTATTGGGAGAAAACCAACGCATTGAGTTAAAGGATGTTTTAGTGTTAATGGAGTCTGGCATGCAAGTTGGTTGTTATTTTTGTTTGAGCAGAGATGATCTGAGCGAAATCTGGTTAATAATTCTTTGATATTTATCTGAGGACTTAGTTCTCAGTTGACTCACATTAGTTTTATTGCTTCGACTTTATTGGTCTAATTTATATGTGTAGTCGGCTGCTTAATGAGCATGGCATAATTAACGTTCTTATTATTTTTCGGAATTTTTCGAGATAAGGATTTATTTGTATTATTCAGACCACTGTTTTCATCTTGATTTGTGTTATTTGCGCAACGTTTCGGCCGATGTAACCTCTGTCTTCGGGTGTCTCATTTTGAACTTGGGAATCTCAGGTTTCTGATTGGTCGCTAATGCATGAATGACTACTCCATTAAATAAATATTGCTTCACACAAACAAGACATTTACTGGTCAGGTCTTTATACCGGTAAATGTCAATTTGATTTTATAACAGACATATTATTTGGATCCATCAGACTATGTTCTCATCTTGAATATGATTTTCACAATGTTTTGGTCGATGTAACCTCCAACCTTCTTTATGTCAAACTCGGGAATGTTTCTGTCAAACTCGGGAATTTGGACAGAATTTTAAACGGAACCCTTTATTTACTTCACGGGGGGTAGCATGCTCTTGTTCCATCAGCCATGATTGGACAGAAGTCCTAAGTAATTCTCAATTGTATTTTTCAGTCGTCCACACTGAGAATTGAACCTTCAACCTTCAAGAGAATATCACTTTTACAATTGATTTTTCCAAGTACTCTAACCACTGTGCTATAGTTCTTCCTGCCGGAACAAGAGCATGCTACCTCCATGAAGTAAATTAAGGATTCCGTTCAAAATTCTGCCCAAATTCCCAAGTTCGTCCGAGTTTGGTGGATAAGTAAGGCATGTTATGTTTCTAAAATGTTCAGATGATTCGTCTTATTTGGATTATTTAGACTAATGTTCTCATCTTGAGTGTTATTCGCACAACGTTTCGGCCAATGTAACCTCCAACCTTCTTCAATCTTGTCTGAAATCATTCTGTCAAACTCGGAAATCTGCAAGGAGCCATGGCGTAACGGATAGTACTAGGTAAAATTTCAGTTGTAGGTGACACGTTTCTGGAGGCTGGAGGTTCGATCTTCAGTGCAGGCGATACTACGAATACAATCATGAATTACTTAAAACTTCTACCTAGTTATGGTTGAGTGAACAAGAATATGCTATTCTAGTGAATTACACAATGGGTTTTATTCAAAATTTCATGCAGATTCCAGTGTTTAATAGAAAGATTCCCAACAAGATATACCTGAAGAAGGTCAGATGTTACATTGTCCAAAACACTATGCAAATAACACTCATGATGAGAACAGTAGTCCGAATAATCTTAATAATACAAATTATCAATCCTCATCTAAAAAATTCAGAAAAGGTGAGGATCGATAATTTGTATTAATCAAATCACTATTCTCATGTTGATCAATATTTTCACACCCATTTGATCCATGTAACCTCTGACCTTCTTCAGGTGCCTCATTTTGGAATGTTTGTTGGAATTCTGAACTGAACCTTCACTTACTATTCTCATTCACTTAACCATGACCGAGTAGAAATGCTAACCTATACTATAATTCTCATTGTCTGTGTGTCTGTCTGTCTGTTTCATTTTTTGGTCCCCCGACAAAAGGAGGGTAGACCTGTAAATTCACCCTTTGTCTGTTCATCTGTCCACACTTTTCTCAATAACTACACCTTGAATTTTTTTTTAAATTTTGCACAAACATTAAACATTATATGAGTATAAACATGACAAAACAGACTTTCCGGGAAAACTCCGGTTGCCCCCCCCCCGGGGCGCCTTTCAGGTTAAAATGGCTAAAATTGACACTTTTGTGCTTATTAAAAAGAATTGGATTTTTATAAAACTTTCTGAAAAGTTGTAACTAACTGATTTCTATATAATTTTGTTTGTCTATATTTTGCGATAAGTCTTGGGTGTGCCCCAGGGGCTCTTTCAGAGCTAATAAAAACACTATTTTTGTCCAAAGTTTTCTGTGTAGGTCTATTTAGCAGTTTTGCATGGTGCTGAAAAATGGGGTGGAGGTTGGGAGGGGGGGGCAAATGATGGACTTAGTCATTTCTTTTTTTTTTTGCATGGTGCAGAACTCAAATTTACATATATTAAGATCTAAAACTGCACCGTTTGTTCATTTTCACCAAGATTTGACATCCCCTGGGAATTTTTGGGACTAAATTGAGGGAGAGGGGAAGCAAATGCTGAACTTAGTCATTTTTTTCATGCCTCGTTCATTGTGCACTCAAGGGGGACCATGCATACTTGTTCTCAGAAACTACTAGGCCGATCTAGCTGGACCTTTGTTATGATGCCGCAAACTTAATATTATGGTATCCCTTCTCTACATAGAAATTAATAGAGATCAGTCAATACGATACCACATATATTCTAGAAGTTTTCTTTGAAACAACAGAGCTGATCTGGCTGACATTTCTTTGTTATGATATGGCGCAGTGAACAAAGTATTATGACATCCATTCGAAGCACAGTTAGGGATTAATAGGGATAAATCACCACAATACCACATTTACTTTAAAAGTTTGGCATAAAGCACTTATTCTAAGTCAACAGGCTATAACTTTTGCCATTTTTTAATGGGTTAAGCCGTCTAGTTATTATATTATTCTTATTTTTGAGATGAGGATTGATTCAGATTACTATTCACATCTTGGTGATTATTTTCAGAACATTTTAGTCAAGATAAACTCTGACCTTCCTTGGTTGAATCTTTTTCAACTTAGATTCTTCTTCTGAACCCTTTATATGATATACGGGAGTAGATTGTTCTCACTCTGTCAGCCATGACTAGGTAGAAACGTTCATTTTACACAATATTATTCTTAGTTATTATCACCGCTAGTAAGGATTGAACCTTCAACCTCCAGAAGACAATCAAATAGAAAAATGCTTATTAATTGATACTACTACCCATTACGCCATTGCTAAGGTTTCAAAATTTAATGTAAAGGTTTTAAAATTCGATCATCGGGTTTTAAAATTCGAAGCCTACTGTTTTTACATTAAGTAGATACCAGAGTGCTCCATTCATAGGGGAGCGTATATAGTATTAATAATGACTAGCAGAACCCGTGGAAATTCCACAGTAGTTGACAACTTTTAAAGTACATTATAAATAAAATGAACAAAAAAATAAAACAAATAACGAATTTAAAACAATTTGTTAGCAAATTTTCAAATTAAAACAAAAAATTTGAAACTTTTTTTTCTTTTTACAACTTTTATCGGCGGGATCAGTTTTCAATTATAACGTTCTACTAAATTGAACACCTACTTTGTGGCCATCTCTTTCACGTGGCCAGTGAATATTGCCATCTTAAAAAGAGGTTAGGGTAAATTTTTACTTTCTTTCTAACCAGCTCGATGACGACTGTTACAAGTGTTCGAGTATGCTGAAAATGAATATCACAGCAATGTCCTATTTTAGCATTGGAAAAAAGTTTTAAAAAATATTCAATTCAAACAAAAAATTAAATACAAAGTTTAATTTGTATAATTGTATTAAAAATAAAACCTTTTTTTTTATGAGTAAAAACATCCGACAATTCAACGGGTCTAACATAGCATTTGATTATAATTTATTAAAAACTAATATTTAGAATAATATTGTGTAAAATGAACGTTTCTACCTAATCATGGCTGACAGAGTGAGAATATTTTTTTGATGTTAAAATAGAACATTACTAATATGTCATTTTTGAAAGCTGAGCATGTCAGTATAAACATGGCATCTTTGAAGCTTTGTTTGAACATCATGTAACATTATTTTCCATAAAATTTTGCAAAATAAATTCATTCTTGGAGTGGCTATTTCAATTTGTTTCCAAATTTAAAAAAAAAAAAATTTCTTATAGTTAGGATTTTTTTCAAAAAGGTGAGAGAGAGAGAGAGAGAGAGAGAGAGAGAGAGAGAGAGAGAGAGAGAGAGAGGAGGGGTTAGAGGGGAGTTAAGGAAGTTCTCTTCCGAATTCTATTTTTAAACGGGAATATTCACTGGTCCTGTAAGAAAGATAGTCACAAAGTAGGTGTTCAATTTATTAGAACGCTAGGTGGCGCTTTTCGGTTTCATTTAAATTATAAATTTGTTGTTGACCCTCCAAAGTTGCTTTGATTCGAAAATAGTTCATTAAAATTATTTATTTGTTTGAAAAAACAAAAGCATTCATTTTATAAAAATTCAATGTTGTTTTAATTACATTCGCTGGTCCTGTAAGAAAAGATGGTCACAAAGTAGGTGTCCAATTTATTAGAACGTTAATGACGTTTCTGATCCTTGTCGATAAAATTTGTAAAAAGGAAAAAAAAAAAGTTAAACTTTTTTTGTTTTAATCTGAAAATTAAGTTTGTAATCGATGAGATTAACATAATAAAGACAAAAAAAAAAAAAAAATGTAAATTGTGGAATTTAGAGGTGGGGGGGGGCAATTTCCTAAACGTCTGCCAAATTAACTTATTAATTACTGAACTAAATTGTTATAAAACTAAGTGCTGTACTGCTGTGGATGTAATGGTGTTTCTCAAAATTTTATTTTCAACTATTAACAAAATATTAAAATAACTGACTTGTTTACGAAGAGATTGAAATGAAATGAATTTTGAGTGCTTATTCATATTGGCACTTATTGCAACAATTAAAAGTAAAGAATATACACAAAAATCTGCATGGCGTACATAATCGTTACAGAATGAAGATGTCATATTCCAAAAATCACGTAAATCGCTCATGTATTTATTTATAAAAAAAAAAAATCAAATTTTATAACTAAGCAAGTCAGTGTTTTGGTCAGTCATCATGAAATCTGATGAAATAAATGGGGGGAGGCAACTCAAATCAAAGTGTCGATGTAAAAAATCAGCCTTATGTTCAATACCGTTAACTTATTGCGGTATCGTTAACTGGTTATTAAATTATTAATTGAACTAAATATTTATAAAACTAAATGTTGTGATTGTAATGATGTTTCTCAATAAATTAATAAAAGTAAATATTTTTTAACTATTAAAAAAATATTAAAATGGCTGACTTGTTCCTATTTACTTATCTCTCCTCAAGAGAAAAGTTAGATACAGGGTCGGTTTTTAATGTGGGGACAATCCAACTCCCAAAAACGGGGCACACTGGATAGGAACAAAAATGAAAATTATCTCAGTCTAGAAGGATTTCTTCTTCACTGACCGAGAACAGAAAAGTGTAGTATCAGAAGAGATACTACACTTTGCTCTCAGCCAAAAAGCCACCGGACTTGTTTACAAAGAAACTGAAACGTATTTTGATGAAATAAATTTTGGATTTTTTTAATAGGATTTTTTTTAAATTTCGCTTTAGTGGATCGCATTTTTTTTTAAATTTAAACTAGAAGTTCAGCCCGGCTTTGCTCGGGCCCTATGTACTGTTCATAACTTGCCCTATGTGTGAATACACTTTATGTAAGATTTCAAATGTTTACACCAAAATTTGTTTGAGTAATTTTGTAGAGACCACAGAGGTCAGTTTTTTTAACTTTGACCTCAATTTTGACCCCTTAACATTTATTATTTTGGTCTCAAATCAAAATACAAAGTTTTATCCATGTCCAAGTTACATACATCTAAAATTTCAAGTCTTTAGACCAAAAATTGGTGGAGGAATTTGGTAGAATCTGCAAAGGTCAACTCTTTCAACTTTGACCTTTTGGCCGCCAAATTTTTGCCCCAAAACTGATTAAAATGCTTGCCACATGTCTGAATACCCGTTATGTATAGATTTCAAATGTTTAGACCCAAAATTGGCTAAGTAGATTGCTAGACACTGCAAAGATAAAATCTTTTGAACTTTGACCTCTTGGCAGCACAAATTTTCGACCCAAAACGATTAGAAAACTTGTCCTATCTCTGAATACACTTCATGTAAAATTTCAAATGTTTAGACCAGAAATTAGCTGAGTAATTTGGTAGAGACCGCAGAGGTCAAATTTGTTTTTTAACTTTGACCCATATTATGACCTCTTAACATTTATTGTTGGGGGCTCAAATTAAATTAAAATGTTTGATCCATGTCCAAGTAACCTACATTTAAAATTTCAAGTGTTTAGATCCAATTTTGGCAGAGGAGTTTGGTAGAGTTCTCAAAGGTCAAATCGTTGAACTTTGAGCCCTTGACAACCAAATTTCTGGCCAAAAACCGATTAAAAAGATGTTCCCAAATCTCAATACACCTTATGTCAAATCTCGAGTCTGTAGATCTAAAATTGAAAGAGTTATTTGGTAGGGAAATGTAAACAGACACACACACAGACATTTTCACTTTTATAGATATATAGATAAAAAAATATTTTTGCACAATATGGACCGTGCTGAAATAATTACGTTATTAATTAGAACCCCGTTCTTAGCATAGGAAACTTTAGGTTCGTGCAAGGTGAATGGCCGATCCCCAAAATGTATAAACATTTTGACCCCTACCCCTAACTTAAAAATTCACCAAAATTCAGAAAATCAACCAATTTTAATGAAATTTTCAGTATTTAATTAACGAGCACGGAATATAATGGACCCATTATTTTTTAAAATCTTAGTTAGAATTATTATTTTATACCAACAAAAAATACTTTGACTGAAGAACTAAGAAAAAACGCATGAATTTAGTTTTGCTTTTTTATTATCAACTTGAAGCATCGTAGATGTTGACAATAACAAATTTTGGTACTTATGCACTTATATTACTGCACTGAAATAATAACGTTATTATTTAGAAAGCTATTCATCACATGGGAAGGAGGGTGTTTTGTAACTTTTTTCCGTACTTTCACATTACAATTTAATAAACAAAAATATAGTAAAAATTGAATTTAACTCGAAAATACTATTTTAAAAACAGTGCTGTAACATAGATTCCCAAGCACCAGAAATTCTGTCTTTTTTAATATTTTACTATTTCAGTAACATTACGAAAAAGATCTTTAAGGTTCGTGGTAATGAAATCAATATAACTCGAAAAAAAAAAAATAATAAATAATAATAATTCTGGACTTTCACCTAACAATTTTATAAACAAAAGATGTTGTAAAAATTGAATTGAACTTGAAAATCCGATCCAAAAATAGCACACTTTGTATTCTCAAAAATAATCTATTATGTTCATTTAAAATTTACACAATAGAATCCTCATATAAACAATTTGAGATTTATTTCTATACTAGCGTGAGTGTCCGGCGTTGCTCGGGTGTTTGGAGGTATAAAAAAAAAGTCTTGGTAGGCAGGTAGGCTCGAACACGAAGCCTTAAGGCGAAGGTGAAAAAAAAAAAAAAGAGCTTGGCATCTTAACACGATGCTAAGAAGGCAGAGAAGTGAGAATGGTTGAAATTAAACGATTAAAAATTTAAGTGAATGAGTTCACACAGGTGCGTAAATTTAATGAGGTCAAACATCACACCATAGGAGAATGAAATCCTGCACTTATCTTTGGCTGTGAGGCAGTTTTTTTGGTTTTGATTCCTCAAGATGTTGGGAGAAAACCAGCTACCTATAAAAACGGGGAGTGTCCAAATGAATAGCAATTATCTGATATGACGGGTTTTCACCGCACTGATTAAAGCTGATTGCTTTCTGGACGTCCCTGTCAGGAAAGCCAAGGAACTGGCTTCACTTCGATTAGTTTAACTTTATTTATATAAAAAACACCAACAAACATGCAACAGAACGGAATTTTATAAAAGTCAATCAAAATAAATCTAGACACAAAGTCCTTTCTTAAATTGTAGATATTATGATCTCAGGAGATATATAAAAAGTTCTAAAACATAGAAACCCCGATCCCCCTTAGAGAACCCCGGCGTAAAAAGCCTTTGCTGAACATAAAAAAATGTGCACCGCTTCTGCTTTATATATATATAAGAACACTCTTCCGCTGTCTTCTCTTGAAAAAGGACTGATAAGTCTGAAATATATTGAGATCTATAACACCATTGGATACAACAGAAAAAAAAAATTACTGTTGTTTAGAGTTTTACTCTATATATAAAAAAAAAAAATCTCGCATTGTTCTTGGCTTTAATTTTACCTTATAATATATATATATATATATTTCTTTCTATAAGTTTTTATGAATAAACATTAATATGTACATTATTTAAGTATTTAAGCCAGGAGATACATTTGAACAGAAATTTAAAACCGCTATGTTTTTTTTTTTTTTTTTTTAGTTTTCATTGGTAAGCAAGATTTCTTTTATCCAATCAGGATGTAGCTAGGGTTTTCATCATCCAATCAGAATGTGGCTAGGTTTTTCCTTTTCAGCAACACCAATTTATTTTTTATTTTGTTAAACTCAAATGTTTATTAGCCATTTGGAATATTCCACTCTCTTTTTAAGGGATGGTCAGCATAATAACGGCCGAAACGACAAGCATAATGATATATAGATTAGAAAAGTTCTGTTTTGCCAGCATTCACACTAAAATTCACATACAAAATAATGCCTACATCAATGAAATAACAAAAACGTTTCAAACTGGAAAGTTTAAAAAGTATTAAAGAAAAATTATCAATCGTTATAGAAAGAAAAAAGTTATGTATCATTAAGGAAATAGAGTGAAGAATTTTACCAATCCATTTCTGATGGCAAAAGTGTTTGACTTGCTATTTGCTTTCTCTCTTCCCTTAAACATTTGTAATGTCTTTGTCAGACATTTTTTTTACTTGCCGACTTTTGCTCACGGATAGATATTTATGTATATACTAGACTCTTTAATCCATTTAAAATGAGTAAAAATTATAGCCGACTGACTTAGAATGAGTGTTTCATGCAAAATTAAATATGGGTAATCCTTTGCATTAAATAGTAATGTAAAATTAATCCATACAAAATTGCAGCCAGATTGGCTCAGTAGTTTCTGTGAAAAATTCTACGATAAATGTGACTAATTCCTATTTATCTCTTATTGTGCACTCAACGGATACAATAATACTCAGTCCATTGCATCTTATCATAATAAATGTCCATACAAAATTTCAACCAGATCAGACTTTTTTAGTTTCCAAGAAAAAGTGTAATGGACAAACAAAGAGAAATATAATCTTCTATCTTCTTCTATATATATATATATAAAGGGCAAAATGCGTGTGTGTGTTTGTATGTCTTACAAAAACTTTTATCAGAGGCGAAGGGTCCTGACGAGACTGGTATCATTTTGATGCTGGACGTCTCAGACGACAAATATGGAAAAATTGGCTAACAACATCAATTCCTTCACCCTAAACTCGGCCGTTTTGTATAAGGAGGGGTCAATTTTTTCTGCCGACATTTTAACAAGTCATCGTCATTGATGGATTGACTTCACTTAATTTCAACGCTCTTGACTACCGGTCGCACGATGGAGACAACAACTATGAGGTCAAGTCTATTTTTTATTCCTCTTTCGCATTACGGGTTCGAGCGCGCCTGCCTACTACCACTTTTTTTTTGTATTTTAACACTTCTGCCTACTCTTGTTTTGACCCCCCCCTTACTATCACTTTTTTACCCCACCTCCCCGCCCCAGGTTCCTTACAACACTACCTACACACATCCGGGCACTATCGCTACTATTGTTTTTACACACCCCACTCCCCGCCCAGGGGTTCTTACTACACCACCTAAACACCCGGGCAACGCCAGGAACTAAATATATATTTGTCTTTATTAGAGTGAAGTGTTTTTAATAAAGTTTTGATTTACAATGAAATATTAAATCAAATCATATCCTCGTGTTAATTTATTTTTTGTTCATATTAATTTTTCCTTTTTTTTTTTTTTTTTTGTTTGTTTTTTCCTCTATTTCTGTGTTTGCTACATATATAAGGAAAGGTTTAAGTTAAAGAGTTAAAACAATTGCCATATTTCCCAGAAGATCACATCTCATGAATCAACAGGATATATTAAATAGTGCATATAAAAATAAGCCCAATCGTTTACAAGTTATATCAAACAGAGCTTTCATACTCTGCTATGACTTACAAAATTTATGACATATTTCTCTTAATCTGTCTGTCCTTTCCACTTTTTTTTTCAGAAACTACTGAGCCGATCTGGCTGAAATTTTTGCATGGACCTTTATTATGATAGGGTGCAGCCAACTAAGTACTATGGTATCCATTCGAGGCACAGTTAGGAATTAATAGGGATCAGTCACCACAATAACGCATTTGCTCTAAAAGTTTTCTCAAAAATAACTGAGCCGATCTAGTTAACATTTTGTATGGACTTTTGCTATGATAAGGTGCAACAAACTAAATATATTGGTATCCGTTAAATGCACAGTTGGGATTCGTATTTAATGGCAAAATGAGTACAAATTTAAACCACATCTAAACATCAAGTTGGCATGAAGCATTCATTCTAAGTCAACAGCCTATAACTTTTGCTCGTTTTTAGCAGGCAAAAAAAAAAAAGTCTAGTATCAATTCTAATTCAGATCATTCCCAATAGATGTATGTACAATCAGTTAAAGAACAAAATAATGTCCGAGGGGATCAAATAAAACTTCTTTTTTTTAAATAATAAGGACAGAGAGAACACATGGAATTAACATGGAAATCAAAAAACACACATCAAGATTGAAATCGATTAAAATGTAGTGGTTAGCTTTAAATCAGTTTATGATCGATTTTTTTTCCTCATAAATAAAACTTACACCCCTCCCCAAATATATAATTAAAAAGAAATTAATAATGTTCTTTTCTTAAATACTTATATATATATGTATGTCAGAAGACAAATATATTTAATTATATATGTTTATTTTATAGAGACAAACATTGCATAGTCGCTACACTGAACATACTAATGTTTCGGACAAATTGGTTTGCAACAAACCAAAAGTCACTCATCAGGCGACGTAAAAAAAAGTTTATTTTCTAACGAAGGCATCTGGTTCAAAAATGGAAGAAGTGAAATATATTAGCATCAAGAATTTTTTTAAATTCAATTTAACATTATATAATCAATTTTAAATGCTGCAATATTTTGTTATAAATTTATTATATATTTTTACTAGAATATCTAGTCCTTTTCTTTTCCATATTACTTTTCATGCTCGCATTTTTCTATTGTAATCCATGATTTTTGCAAGCTTCCAATAAATTCACTTATTCTTTGTTTAAATTCAGTCTTATATTTTTGCACCCATAAACATAACATATATGTAAAACAATGTACGGCACTCGTCTGTTTTCATTCTCTCTGTTTAACTTGTTACTTCTCTTTTCACGAGAACGGTGAATTAGTAGCAACGCTAGTCACTGAAGCGACGTAGTTGCTATGGAAACCAGTCAGAAAAAAAACACTGCTCACCTCCTTACATTTTTACGATTTTGAACACCAGTAAATTCATCATAACTTTTGTTTTACTGAACGAAAACTGATAAAAAAAATTTTCATAATATAGCTGAGAAGGTGATCTATAAACTGTAATAATCGTTTGAAATCTAGTCGAAAAATGAGTAAGCAGTGAAGCTGTAAAGCAGTTTTAAATGACTAAAACTGCCACTTAACCATATATTCAAACACGGTAATGTTTGAATCTATATAAAACCTAGAAAACTTTTAATGTAAAATAGATCTTACCCATATTATATTTCTCTTAGTCCGTCTGTCTGTTCCACTTTTTATTGGAAACTACTGGACCATCTGGCTGAAAGTTTGTATAGACCTTTGTTTTGATAAGGTGCAGCGAATTAAGTATTATATGATATCTGCTCGATGAGTTAATAGATGTTAGTATTTAATGCAAAAAGAGCACAAATTTATAACCATATTCAACCATCAATTTGGCATAATGCACTCATTTTAAGTCAATGATCTAAAACTTTTAAAGTCTTCAACGGGCAAAACGTTTAGTCAATCTTATCACATATTTTGAAAACAACTGACACCTTGGTTTCTCTCAGTTTTTACTTTTAGATTTACGAAGAAGATAGAGATCATGCTGAAACACCATATGAATTAAATAAACACCATTTTACAGACGGCATTCAATGCTGACTCTGTAATTTCATCAAGTTCAATTTTGATAAAGTTCTAATTTCAACATAAATATCCAATCAAATCATGACCCTGTGTTACCATCTTTTTGTTCATATTTGTTTCTTCCACATTCCTATGTTTGCTTCCTATGCATATATATATCTCTATATATAAAGTAAAATAGCCTGCATGCATGTGCGTATCATGGCATCAAAGTTAAACGTTGATCTAAGAGTCAAATTAACAACATATCAGGAATCAGCATCCTCTATCCGATGCCCTTATCGATATCTGAAGTTCTTGAATTTTTTTTTAACTCATGAATTCAAAATTAAAAGTACATAAAAAATAACATCAGTAACAAATGTTCCACCATTTTTAGCATTCCAGTTAAGCTGGCCAAACAACAACTTTTCACATCAAATAATCGCACATTTATATTTATTTATTTTTTTTAGATAATCTATTTTAAATCCATGCAAAGAGGTAAACAATCCCTACGTCAGACTCATTTAAGTAGATTAAAAAGACAAAATATTTTCGTTAGATCAGTGGCCTAGTGGATTCAGTCTCAACATTTTATGCTATTCTGGGCTAGAATTTCGCATAAAACAATTGTTTTTGTTTATTTTTTATTTATAACATTCCAGTTATTTTCATAGATTAATATGAATCATCATCATAAACCCAAATAATGTTTTTTAATAAAAAAATATTTAATAATCTAATCTTGTCTAATTTTATTTTTAACTGAGGACCCTTGTGTAAATGGATACCTCAGTGTGTGTATATATAATATATACATATATACACACTCACACACAGGTACTCATCTATACCAGGGCCCTCAATTTTTTAAAGATTTACATATATATATATATATATATATATATATATATATATATATATTATATATAATATTTAAATATTATTAAGGAGGAGGGGAGAAGAAGGGGATGGTATATATAGGGTTGCCCCTACATGTACCAACAACCAATTGCCACAAGAGCAATGGTCACGAAATGCAGCATCTGCCAGAACAGATACTACACTCTGATCCCAGCAAAAATGTCAGGTAATAAAAGTAAGTCATCTATATACATGCATGTTTCAGAGTTTACTCCTCATCAGTATATATATATATATATATATATATATATATATATATATATATTAAATTGTAATTCAATGAATTTCAAAAAACTCTCATTGAAATGAAATGAAGTGGTTGAGTTTCATATCAAAGAATTTTTATTATTCTAAGCAAGACAAAGAATGCGTTAGAAAATTAATCTCCTTAACCTATAGGGTTTCGATGTCTACCATCTCATCAGAGGAGAGAAAATATTACCAAATACTAATAAAGGTATGCACCCTATTTGCTAAAGTCAGTGAGACATGGAAAGTCAAAGTTGTTTCCATAACAACTGATTGTTAAATAAAAACTATTCTGAAGTATATATATATATATATATATATACATATATATATATATATATATATATATATATATATATATTAGTGGTGGGGTGATTCCAAAATTTTTCCCGATTCCAATCCAATTACCGATTCCGTTCTAAATTTTCGATTCTGATTCGATTCCTCCTGATTCCGATTTTTTTAATATTTATAAATATTTAATTAGAGATTTTTTTTTGTTTTTGTTTTTTTTGTAAATTTTCAAATTATTACATACGCATCCCGGGTAATTTCTGGGTATATTTTTCTCAAATGTTTTCCTTGTAATGTATTGCAAATTTAAAGACAACAAAAGGTTTATTTTGATTTTAAACAAAACCCAAATGGTATCAGTTTGTCGTTAGTATACAATATGCTACTTGAAAGTTTTCATAAACAGTTGAAAATAGTCGACGATTGGTAGGTAAAATGAGAAAACGATATAATAACAAAATATTAACAACGTCCCCTCCCATTGTTACGAACGAATTTCTAAATAATAATGTTACTATTTAGAAAACTATTTTTAATATGGGGAGGGTGTTGGTCTTCGTTAACTATTATGTGCCTTCCTTCTATGAATGTTTTAATTTAATTTTAATTATATAAATTTGGTAGGTTATTAAATTGATTTGCTTTGCTGTAAAAAAAAAACAAAAAAAAAAACAAAAAAAAAAAAAAAAAAAAAAAACGAAATGCAAATAATAACTAGCAGGACCTGTGGAAATTCCACAGGGGACTCATTCATATGTAATATATTGATGTTGATATTCATGGCGTAAATGGAAATGCTCTGATATTATTGTAACTCTTGTTAAAACTGCAAAAGTATTTATCTAAGCTAGCAAGAATGGCCGGCTTAGCCAAGTCGTTAAGTGCGCTTAAATATGATATTTTAATTCTTGCAGATTTCGTATATATTATTATAGAGTTATTATTCTATCGATTTTTATATATTATAAAGTTGTGATTTCAAAAATAAAAAAAAATATCCATATGACTTTGGTGCATCAGCTTGAGTTCCTTCAGCTATAATCGAATCCGAAACAAAAATTTATAAAGAATTCTTGATAAAATTATTTATTTAAAAAAAAAAAATGGATCACTAGAGTTCCATCAGAAATCGAAACCAAAACTTATGAACAATTCTCGGTAAAATTATTTATAAGAAAATAAATGATTGAGTGCCATCAGCTATAATCGAAACCAAAACCAAAACTTATGAAGAATTCTTGGTAAAATTATTTATTATAAGAAATGGGAATCCATAATTAAACAAAAGTCACTGAGATGTAATCGTGACACATAAAATAAATAACACACGCTATCGTATTAATATATAGTATTGTTAAACGTCATGGAAACCATGCTCCTTTCCTACTACTAACCCTAAGTACGGGTGGCAATATGAAAAATATAGCAATTACATGTGATTTTATGATTTTGCTGATCGGTCTTAGAATTAATGGTTAAAATTATTTAACTGCTTAAAAAATTATAATGTATCGAAATCGGATCAGTTTACATTATATTTATATGGACAACTGAACCTCCATTCTAAATTCTAAAATAACGTTTCAGTGTGCTCAAATATAATCGCCTAAAAAGTAAAATCTCATGTTTTGAGTATTTTAAATGTAAATAAAAGTTTTTTGTTTTTATTTAAGTTAAATTTCTCAATGTTTGCTTTTCCAAAGTTTTTATAAACTTGTGAGATTTTCATCTATATTTTCACTTGTGCCAAAACCAAACAAAATATAAGGAAACATGACTTATTTCAAAGGATGTGGTGATCAGATAAAACCACAGAAAAATAAAGAAAATGTCAAGCATATTACATCTTTGATATTAAAGTCCAACGTCTCCAATAGACACCATAAGGTCATTTATCAGATAGGTGCGAAAAGCTTTTTAAAATCTGTGCACGGCTGACTGAACACGGCAGAGTTATTCTTTTTTTTTTCCGATTTTTTTTTTTTTTAATATATTTTCAATTCGCCAAACGGTCTTTTTTTTTATTTCAGCTGGCATGTTGTATATTATGGCGCCCAAAAATTGTTGTCCAGCCATATTCTTCTCAAGCACTTTCTATTGGTGCATCCTATTCGATCGTCGTCAGGAGCGATTGTTGTTGTTGTCATTTTATTTTTTCTTTGAGGCTTGGTGTATTTATTTATATATATATATATATATATATATATATATATATATATATATATATATATATATTGTGATAAGGCTGTTTTTATACGATCTAGGCCGGGAGCAGACCTTTTCAATGTCAATGCATACAAATCCGCAAATAGAACAACAAAGATACTCCTACGGGAGCTCATGTTTGCTGATGACACCGCATTTGTAGCGCATAGTCACGAGGACGCTCAGGACATAATAACTCGCTTCCAGGATCAGCCAAGGCCTTTGGATTGAAGATTAACATCAAGAAAACTGAAATGATATACCAACAATCCCCTGGATCACCAGCAACAAGCCAGCCAATTAAGATTCAAGACCAGGAGCTTTACAATGTCAGCAAATGCAAATGCCTATAAACCACAGTCATGAACAACAACAAAATGGACGAGGAGATTTCTACAAGAATGACTAACACCTTCATATCCTATGGAAAACTCAAACAGAAGGTCTGGCAAAATAAAGACCTGACTTTCAGAACTAAATGCTTGGTGTACCGCGCCATCGTCCTCTTGTCACTCTTATACGGTGCAGAAACTTGGCCAGTGTACAAACTGGTAGCTCGCAAGCTCAACACTTATATGATGAGACACCTCCGGCAGATTTTAAATGTCAAGTAGTATGACTTTGTCAGCAACAGGGAGATCCTATCACAAGCCAACCTCCCAAGCATGTATGACCTGCTCATCCGGAAAAACCTGAGATGGGCCGGGCACGTAAACAGAATGGAGAACTCCCGACTACCAAAACAGATACTGTTTTCACAACTGGAGGATGGGGTACGAGGCATAGGCAAATCTAAGCTCAGGTTTCGTGACACTGTCAAACAAAATCTAAAGGACAGATTGATTCCTACTGGAAGCTGGCAGACTCTCAGTCGCGACCTTGACAAGTGGAGAATGATGGTTCACAGGAAGTTGTCTTCGGACACGAAGGACAGCACATAAATGAATGAATATATTTTTCGTCAAAAAGGTGGGTGCAGAATAGTTAGGGGCAAATTATATTTAATTAATTAATTAATTTTAAATTAAAAATAATTCGTCCCTCACCATCCTGCACTCACCTTTACAACCAATAATAAAAAAAGGATCCACCGATAGAAAGTGCTTGAGAATAATATGGCTGAAGAACTTTTGGGCACCATAATATACAACATGCCAGCTGAAATAAAAAAGACCGCTCGGCAAATTGAAAAGATATCCCCCCCAAAAAAAAATTGGAAAAAAAGAATAACTCTGTCATGTTCAATCAGATGTGCTTGAATCCTCGATGTGAGATGGGTGCTGGTCTACACACACACAAGAACTGTGACACAATGAAACAATCTTACTGTGGATGACTATATAAGATCCCTGTTCGAGTTGAGCACTGTTGTTTATGCTATTGCCAGCTACTACTTTAGCATAATACAGAATTCTTTGTGTAATAAACAAATAGAGCACTGTAGAAGTGGCAGTCAATAAAAGCGCCGTTGATATCATTATTAGTGGTGGCTGTCTCCATAACTTTTCTTAAGTTTTTTATTTAGTGCGATCCCAGACTTAGGTTAGGTGCTAATCACGGCAAAATAAAGAGCTGTGATATAGCAAAACACTATCTGTGGATGACTATATATAAATCACTCCGAAAATTCTAAGTATGAATTCATATTATATTTCAATGTCAATTTCTAACTCAGTTTTTCTCGTTTCTTTTTGCTCTGGTTTTCAATATTTTAACCATATTCATTTCTAATGTTCTTTCAAATTTTTTAATTTTTTTTTTTAAACAGCATTCTTCTTAGGCAGGTTGAACTAACTTTCTCTGAAGGAGGAAGCCTTATGGGAATATCAAATTAACAAGTGATGCCCAGTCGCATGTATATCCTGGTTAGTGGAGATGATGGCATGCAGTTTTTGCAAGGAGGTATCAACGTCCTTCTACATACAGCGCCTGGTATTCCCAAATAATCACCCATCCAGTACTGACCAGGCTAAATGTTGCTTAACTTCAATGATTATGCTTTATATCTCCAAATTAATAAAAACTTGTTTCTTTTCTTTCGTTTTATCCTAATTAATCACAACTTGTCAAGGCCAAAAACCATTCAAGGAGAAGAGTTAATGAGCTAGAATGACTGCTGAAAGATGAATAATATTATGAGTGGATTGAAGTTGATTAACAAAATGGATCAAGTTTCATCACAAATGGAGACGGTTTATGACAAATGTTTTTATCTTGGATTTGAAGTTGACTATGTTGTAACCTGCAGGGTAGCAGTTCTGAAGCAATGTGTTATGCAGATGGGAAGTTCTTGGAAAGAAGTTCTGGTCATGGAAATTCTAACTGGTGCTCGGAACATGAAGGAAGATGGGGCAGTTTTATTTCCTGTTGTGATATAGACAGGCGTTCTTGTTCTAAATGTCTTATGAGGAGGAACCCGAAATTGGAGCTCAGCCGAACACCTTGCATGGAAATAATGATAGAGTGCAGACAATGTGCGATGAGGCAAACAGAAATGGCACTGCATGTGTGCAACTGAACTGAAAGTGAGGCCAGTACTCATTTGCATAAGCATGGATCTCAAGGGCATAAAATACAGTGAATTTCTGGGTCTCAGTTTCTGAGTTGTTTTGGCATTGAATGCTGTTATAGAGAAAGTAGAAGGCGATGAAACAGAAAAATCCAAAACAGAGAAATACTAGAAAGAAATCCCCCCCCCTAGATTACGGTCAATTTTGGACTAGGCAAAAAAAGGTGCTTTGATTTGCATATCACCAGATGCGACAGTCATACTCTCTTTTAGGACACCTTAATTTACTTTCAATAATCTCATAGCTCTGGTTTCTCTTATTTTATCCTCTAGTTCTCACATTCTATAAGCGATGTTTCTGACAAAGGGAAGACAATTGCTCTTTTCTGAGTTACAATATTGTAGGCTAGTTTTATTTTTACCTTGAAGTAGTACTTTTAGCTCTTTACATCAAGTGGCTTCATGCATTGTCTGGCGCAAATTCCATTAAAAAACAAACCCGACTCTTACATACGTACAGGATCTCTATTTTTAGATCTCTGAAGAAGTTACAGATCGTGCCGAAGCGTCTTATGAATTAATTAAAAGCTATTTCACAGGAGAGAGGATATTTCCAATTATTATTTGTATAATACTGTCTAATATACCCTTATCCTCACACACTTTTATTCTTACATATATACCCTCATCCCTGCATGTTTAAAAGAAAGTGTAATAATCATCTTCACTTTTTGCTTCACCAATTAAGGGCCTCACCAACCCCCAACTACCTTCCATGATACATTTATAATGCAATTCGGTAACACTGAAGTTTTATTTCCTAGTGTGAAAATAGCAAATAAATAGATTTACACAGTCGCCTTAGTCATTGTTGATTGAACAAAGTCATCACTATCTCTGCGACCTATAACCCTTACTTTTCATAGAGTTTTTTTATGTATCTTCCCACAACAACGTGCAAGAGATCTGCAAATTTTCATAGAAATGGATAATCTTCTAATATGGCTATGCTATATACAGGGTGGAACAATAAATTTGTCGACCTAAAGAAAAGAACACTTCAGCTTTATTTCAAAACTTTTATTGAAAAAAAACAAAAAAACAATTCAGGTTACTTTATGTCGAAGGACTAACATCTATTCAATGTAGCCGCCTTCAGCCTCAATCACCACCTCGATGCAGGTCCAGAACTGGGAGGATGTCTTTTCCATAAGCACTGGCAGGAGCTCGGCAGATGGCAACGATCAGGCTAGCTTTTGTGTTGCGTGAGGTCATGTTGGTGATGTTCTAAACGTATGACCAAACGAAGTAGTTCAGCAGATTCAGGTTAAGGGAAGAGGGGGGGGGTGTAGGAGAGAAGGGTACAAAGTCGCAGCACTCCTTCTAAAGCCAAGGCTGAGTTTCTTTGGACTTATGGGCTAGTGCAGAGTCCTGCTGCCACACTCAGGGTCTGCCAGCAACCACCTGCTTGCACCAGGGGATCACCACACTCTTCAGCACATCCAGATACACTTTGATGTTGTCTTTTAAGCCAACTTCGAAGATGTAAGGTGGCATGATGCGGCCCTCACTTGAAACCATACCAATAACCATAACCGTGGCTAGAAACTTTGTTTTCATCACCTTGGGCATGTCCTTGTTATTCATGGCAATCTAGCGAGGCATTTTGAGAGTGCTGGCAATGGTCCTGTTGTCATAAAACCGGTAGAGAGCATGAGTTGTACAGCGGTGCATCTTTGATCTCACTCGTTCAACATTGTATCACTTTCAGACATGATAGAAGGCTCCCATCGCTCTTGGGATTTGTACACAACTGGTCAACTAGTACATGGTCTGCAACAACAACAACAACAACAACAACAACAAAAAACGTTTTTCATCAAACGGGAATGGAATCATGTCGTCTTTTCTAGGGTGACAATTTTATTGTTTCACCCTTTAATACTAACCCAAAAGCACTTGTATATGAAAGTCAGGCATTTTTAGCTATGGAAGCCCATCATCATCATAACAATAGCATCTAGGCCATTATTGAGATGACTTATTCTCTATTGACAAGTATGTCTCTGATACTGTGCAGTTCTAAGAGGTCTACCCTCCCAAGCTTTGCCTTCACCTTTTGAGAAAGGGTTTATTGCCAATCGCCTAAGGCGTCCCTATTAAGGAATGCCAATGGAGTTGTTTGGACATTTTTTCAGACCAGAGTGCTTTTTCTCTTGAGCATCGGCTTTTAAAATCCCACTTTCCTGACTCTTGTGTTACATCACCCAGTTGTGCCAAAACAACTTAGAAACTGAGACCCAGTTTATAAAAAATAATTGTCAGTCAAACTTTTTTAAATAAATAAAACAAAAACTTTTGTTCAAGCAATCGTAGCAATCTTTTGATAAAAAAAAAAAATGATTATCAACTGAAAACTTGTTAAATAAAAGGAATGGGCGACAGAATCCTATTTATGACATCTTCGATTTTGGAACAATTCACTTCAAAATAACGAAAATCTAAATTTTTGGCAACCATTTTGCATTTCATTCTTGATGATTACGCGATCTCATTTTTGAAATATGTGTGAAAACGATAGCGTACAACAGAATTCTATATACGACGTCTTATTCGACTTTAGAACAATTCACCTTAAAGTGCGTAAAGTCTAAATTTTGTATAGTCAACGAGATAAGATATTTAAAAGTACTTTTTTGCATTTTGTCTTCGGTGATTGGACGATCTCATTTTTGTTTTTTAATGGGTGCAGAAGAAAATAGTCTTATTCGATTTTGAAACAGTTCATTTTAAAATAAGTAAAGTCTAAATTTTGGGCAATAGCGACATCAAATAATGAGCAATTTTAGCGGACGATCTCATTTTTACAATGGGTGTAGAAGGTGGTAACCAGTGTTGAGATGATTAATCAGAATAGGAAATCAAGATAAATCGAAACTTTTTTAAGATATCAGAATCAAAGAAAATTGTGCCAACTTTCCGATGCCAGAAACGATTCTTGTAATTGGTCATTATTTGGTTAATTTTCATTACTGCTATTAAAGATAAAATGGTAAATGTTAGCGGTTTTAGACTACAAACAAAATTAAAATATATAGACCACTCATACAAATGGAATTTTTATGTTCACAAAAATATATAACATGGATCTAAAGAAAAACAACTCTATAACTAAAACTTTAGTGATTTTAAAAGAATCGGAATCGATAATTGTACCGGAATCAAGAATATAAAACAGAATCGGTAATTGTAGCAAAATTGGAAAAATCTTGGAATCGTCACTAGTAATAACATAAATAAAATGAAGATAGAATCTTATTATTACATGGATAAAATGATTCGGAGTATTTCAGAAATCGATAAAATAACGTAGTGTCAGTTACAGAAAACTCTCCATGATAAAAAGATGTTCAGACTTTATTTATGGTGATGTTTAAGCAGAAATACTTTATCAAGAAACAGGCAAGTCTCACAAGACTCTGTTATTTATGATGACACTGCTTATGTTCACGAATACATTTAAAATACAACACACATACACAAAATTGATAGGGGGATGTACGATGAGCTGTCAAACTTGGAACGTACTAATCGCTTTTCTAATGAAATGTCACACCTTGTCTAATTGACAGACTTTATTAGAAAGGTCAGCTTTTCTAGTTTTCTTAAACCTTTTATTTTGGCTTCTTTCAGAAATTGAAGTCTTGAAATGGAGATTAAAAATCTACAGAATTTTTTATATATATATATATATCTTGATAAAATGACCATAAACCAATATATGTTTTTTAATGTGCTCAATGGGTAGAAGTACATAATATGGGCTTTGTTTACTTTAATTTACTTTTATAGAAAGCCTAGCCTGGGTGCCCGGCGTTGCCCAGGTGTTTTGAGGTGTAAAAAAAAAAAAAAAATGTGGTAGTAGGCAGGCAGGCTCGAACCCATGATGCGAAGACAGAAAAGAAAGTGAAAGAAAACTTGATGTTTTACCCCTACTCCATGACGCAATCAGAAGTGTACAGCGTTCAAATTTAACAATAAATCAAAAAGATGACTTGCAGAAATGGCGTTACTTTTAAACCACCCACCAAGGTCGTTTTTAATGCGGGGGGGGGGGAAAGCAGCTCCTTCAAAAAAGGGGTCAATCTAGCAGTATCCAAATAAATAGTAATTTTCTCAGTATGAAGGATTTCCCTTGCATTGACCAGTAACGAATTACAGAAAAGATACTACCCGGTCGGAAAGCCAGGCGGTTGCATTCCAATAGTTTCGCTTTATTTATATGAAAAGGATAAACAAACAGCCAACACGACGGCACATTGGAATTTTGTTTAAGTCGATCAAAAAAGGTAGAGACGATGTCCGTTTGTGAATCTTCGATATTACGATCTGGGAAGTATAAGAAAACTACTCCCAGAATCTAACGCGAGAATCCCGACGCAAAAGGCCTTTCGTGGACATACAGAACCGTGCGTACCCATTTTGCCTTTTATATATTAGACTAGCAGGGGACGGGAGGTACCCGGCGTTGCCCAGGTGTTTGGAGGTGTAAAAGAAAAAAAATAGAAGGTTTAGTAGAAAGGTAGGATTGAACCCCGAAGCCTTGACGTGAAGGTGAAAAGAAAAGGGGGAAAAAAGCCAGACACCTAACTGTCTCGGCCATGTGGGAATGGAAAGGATAAGGGCGTTAAGTGAATATTTATGAAGCGAAATAAACAGGTGCAAGGAAGTGGCGTGGTGTTTGACCTAGTTTTACACTGCAAGCCAGATCATTCGCTTTTCGAAGCGGCGAGCTGGTAGAAGTCAGGCAAATTAAATACACACACGACCCATGTTCATAACTCTTAGATATTATCATTTAGACGTGATATAAAAAGTTTTAAGAAGGAGTGAGACGACCAATCGCTTCTCGGAAAAAAGCCTTTCATGAACATACACAAAAAGCATACATACATACATACATACATTTTCGCTTTTATATATATAAAAGGCCAAGATGGTTGGAAGCCCTTCATGAAACTTTAGATAACTCTAATTTTTTTTTAAATTTTTACAATAGATATATTAGACGTCAATAAAAAAACATCTTCCCCAAATTTCAATTTCTTTATAGTATTTTAAAGGATTTTTAGAAGACATAATATGAGAAAATCTCCCATTTAAACATTCAAATATTTCATCTTTCCATTAAATTTGATCCATAGTCATTAGACACCAATTAAGTGAGATTTCCTGAATTTCAATTTCTTCTTAAGATACACTTAGGCTTAAGTATTACATTTTACATATTTTCTGGAATCCAATTAAAATAATTTGGAATAAGGATTCTAGACATGCAGTTTGGTAATATTATATCTTGATTTCAATCTCTGCAGGGGGACAAAAAAGTAATACAAATCTGTTCCGTTTGAAGAATTCATTTTATTCTCCTGTGGGAGGTGACGGTAGTCTAGTGGTTAACAACATGGACTGACAACCTGGGTGTCCCAATTTCGAATCCAGTTCATTCCAAAACGATCACTTTCACATAGGATGTTGGAACCCTTTATGTGGTTCCTTCCATAATGACTGAGATACACTACTGCCTCCTACGCCCCCCCCCCCCGCTCCCAAGAAGGTAATTCTGGGGGAATAGTATCGTGAAGAACAAACATATATTGTAGTGCCTCTGCCAAAGGATGTAATACCTGGGAGAAATTTATCAGAATGAATGAAAATATACTACTATCCCCCTCCCCCACATAAAAAAGAAAATATGGAAATCAAGCCTGGAAGGATTCCCCCCACTCTCCAAGAAGGTGATAATGCCCGGAAGGATGGTATTATAATAAAAGAAGAGATAATAAGATACTCCTCTCCAAAATAAATGAGCTAATCCCTGGGAGGATCCCTATAAAGGGAGAAGGTAAAGCCTGTAATAAAAGGCTCCGTTCGAAATTCCGTCCAAATTCTAAAGTTTGACAAGATACACCTGAAGAAGGTCGCAGGTTACCTTGACTGAAATGTTGCGAAAATCACACTCGAGATGAGAAAAGTAGTCTGATGAATTTAAATAATATGAATAACCAATCCTCATGTCAAAAATTCAGAAATGTCAAAAGATATTGATATTTAAAATAAACGTCATAGCTAATCTTTCTTCGTTTATTTTATTTATTTTTTGTAATTATTTTCTGCAGTTCTTGTTAAACATTGAAAAAAAAGATTTTTTTTAATTCCTGCAAATTTGATTTAGAGTAAACTTATTAAAAGCATCTGAAATTAATTTGCAATATTGTGTTTTTCCTACTTTTCAATTAAGATAACCACATCACTGCACAGCTGGCAATTTTCATGTGCGATATTGATAATTTATTCAATATCACTACATAATCACTAACTGTTCAGATACAAGATTTATGAATAAGTTAAAAGAAGTGTTGAGGTTAAATAATTAGTCAGTATAAAAAAGATTAAGCCTCAGCAATGATTGAGAGGCTTTTTTGCTAAATTAACAGAAAAATTGACTTATTTGCATTTATGAAACAATCCTGGTCACAGCACCAAATTTAATTTGGTGCTATGAGGATCATATATATTCGTACTGGTTGCTTTGTCAATCATCCCCCACAGCTGTGATTAATTTCTGGATATGATGCTTTCACTATAACATTAAGCGAACCAGCATAAGGAGCTGAACCCTAAATTTAATGACTTCAGATAAGTTGATTTATATTGCTGTCATTGTTCGCAATGGCATAAAAAATGTTAAAGTTGTTGACGATATTAAAGAAGGACTTGAAGATTCCATTTTTATCTGCATGACTATGATTTCATTATCTACTACACTGAAGCATAGAGGAGGATATCATTGCATTCCTAGGATTACTCCACTTACTCTTGATCCTCATCTGATAATGAGTGTTTAGCAAAAGAATATCAAATATCATAGCTCCTTATGTTCCAAATGGCAATCTGCCTTCTTTGGAGTAAAAAAGAGTAAAAAGCTGAGGATTACACATATGAAAAATAAAAAAAATATATAATTATATATACAAGGTGTTCCAGAAGTCTTAGACAAATTTCAAGACTTTATATCTACTGAACTATATATATTAAATAAGTGACATAATATGCAAGCTAAATTTATGAAATTCAGCTTTAATATTTAGGATTATATATATATATATATATATATATATATATATATATATATATATATATATATATATACACACACATACATACAGGGTGTCCATAAAGTTTGTGTGCACTTTAAAAAATTTATAACTTTATTTATATTTGCGATAGAAATAATCTGTAAAAAAATATTATAAAGTTTCATGTATCTAGTTTTAAGTATAGTTATTGAATAATTTTTCACCACGAAATTCGTAACAATTTTTAGATATGTAAAAAATACGTAAAAAATATTTTCTTTTGTTTTTCAGAATCAATTTGATCCCATGGCTTCAATTGAGGAAAAAGTAAACTGTGTCCTTTGGTTGGCTGAATCGAAATCTACTATTGCTATACAAAGAGAGTTTAGAATTGAATACAATAAAAAAGCGCCTCATAGGAACACCATTGTTAAATGGATGAACAAATTTAAAGAGACAGGCTTTGTCCATGATAAACCACGGTCTGGAAGGCCATGTGTCAGTGACGAAAGTGTTGCTTCCATAGAAGAATCCTTTACTGCAAGTCCAAAAAAGTCTGTAAGACGGGCATCATTGGAGCTTGGGCTGCCAAAGTCTACTGTGCATAAGATTCTGTGGGAAAAATTTCATATGAAACCTTACAAAATTCAATTACATCAACAGTTGTTAGAAGAGGATTATTATGCACGGCTAACTTTCTGTCACCAGTTCAATGAAAAACTTTGCAATGATGATGCATTTGTGAGTAATTTACGGTTTTCTGATGAAGCAACATTTCACATTAGTGGCAAGGTCAACAGGCATAATTGCCGAATTTGGGGAACTGAAAACCCAAATGAAACTGTTGAACATGAAAGGGACTCTCTTAAAGTTAATGTGTGGTGTGCTTTGGGAATAAATCGAATCATAGGGCCATATTTTTTTGAAGATCGTGTTATTAACAGTGACAGCTACTTAGATATGTTGCAGAATTACTTTATTCCGCAACTTGAACAATTAAACTTGAAAGATGATACAGTGTTTCAACAAGATGGAGCTCCTTCTCACTTTGCTCGGCATGTTAGACAGTTTCTAAATCAGGAATTTCCTAACAGATGGATCGGAAAGGGTGGACCATTTCATTGGCATCCACGTTCGCCAGATTTGACTCCATTAGATTTTTTTATGGGGACATGTGAAAACAATTGTGTATACAACCAAACCTGGAAGATTTGAAAGCTAGAATAACTAATGTTATTTCAGGCATTACTATAAATCATTTGGCAAATGTTTTTCGTGAACTGCAAAATCATATTACCCTTTGTATTGCTAATGATGGAGGGCATGTGGAAAGTTAAATAAAATTTGAATAAAAGCTTAAAAAATATACATTTACTTCTTTCAAATCCATTTTACAGATTATTTCTATTGCAAATACAAATAAATTTATACATTTTTTAAGCAAGGGACATGCAGAAGTTTAAATGTTATGTAAATTGGCATCTCGCTCATCTCTTCTAAACATGATCCCAAATAGTAACCCCTTAAGTCCAAATAATAATATGCTTTGTTTGGGGTTAACATAACTAAAAAAAAAAAGAATTCACAGGCAACCTTTCTTTTTTCTTCTTAAACTTGACATTCGTTTAACCTTTTTAATCCTAACTTTTAAAAGCTGTTTTAATGTATACATTCGAAAATTACGTTTGTTTATAGAGAGTATTATCAAATTCCTAACAGACTCTCATATATACTATACTAGCCTCGATGTCCGGCGTTGCCCAGATGATTGGAGGTGTGTTGAGCCAAATAAAAAAAAAAGTGGTAGTCGGCAGGAAGGAAGGCAGGCAGGCAGGCTCAAACCCATGCCGTGAAGGTGAAAAAGAAAATGAAAGAAAATCTGACGTCTTAGCCGATGTCTCCATGACGCGACCAGAAGCCAAAAGCGTTGAAATTAAGCAAAGTCAATCCAACGGTGACGATGACTTCCTAAAATGTTGGCCAAAAAAATCGACCCCTCCTTGTACAAAACGGCTGAGTTTAGGGTGAAAGAATTAATATTTTTGGCCAATTTTTTCCATATTTATCATCCGAGACATCGAGCTTCAAAATGATACTGATCTTGTCAGGATCCGTCACCTCTGTCGAATGTTTTTGTGAGACATATAAACATAAATACATTTAAACAGACAGGTGAGATTTATATAATAGACTAGCGGGGGTACCCGGCGTTACCCAGGTCGGTCTTTAGAGGTGTGTGTTGAGCACAAAAATAAAAAAGAAAAAAGTGGTAGTAGGCAGGCCCAAACCCGTGACGCGAAGGCGAAAAGAAAGTGAAAGAAAATCTGACATCTTACCACTACGCTATGACGCGACAGGAAGTGAAAAGCGTTCAAATTTATGTCAATCAAAAAGTTGACTTGCAGAAATGGATTGTTGAGTGAATGAGTTTTAAGTTAAGAATCATGTAGGCGCAGAAATGAACGTTGCTAGGGACCTGTATAGAAAGGGGAGGGAAAGAGAAGTAATACCAGAACATGCGTTTCATGTTTTAAAAATTAAGCTCCATTGCGTTTCACTTCAGTTAATGATCACTTGTATATTGTTTTTGAAAGGAATTTAATTGGAAGAAATACCTTTTTTTGGGTTTTTTTTTTACACTTATGAAGGCCCAAAGGGTAAAGGTTAATGAATGTAAAGTGGTAGTTTAGTAATCGTTAATGGTTTAGATTAGAATAAATAATCCAAATTTAACCAAATTTTTTTAAATAACCATCTAATATCTTAGCAAAATAAAAGGTAATCAAATCTTTCTTTATTTAGCTGATATACCACATAATCACGTGACACACTGCTGCTCATTAGATCACCAAAGTTAAGCAACGTTGAACCTATCCGGTAGTAAAATGGGTAACCATTTGGGAATACCAGATGCATTATGCGCTCTCCATTTAGCTCGGCATTGTTTCCTGGACTTTTCCTTACTACTGAAATCAAGTAGTGTCGATTCAGAAGAGGTGTGGTTGGAGATTGTGCAACCCTTGCTTAATAATTACACATGCAGCTACTCTCACGTTATCCCTCAAGACAAAAATGGAGGCCATGATATTTAGCTAATTAAACTTTTTAGTGGTTTATATCGTATCTTTGAGTACATGTGCACTAAACTCAGGTTTTTTGATCGGTTGTTTATTTAAACTACAGAGATACAAGTTTGAGTTGGTATTGAGTCGCATTGAGATGATTAATCGGAATTAGAAAAATTGGATCTTTTTGGAGCATTGGAATTGGTATCAGAAAAATTTGTGTCTATTTTCCGATGCCAAAAACGATTTTTAATTATTTTTGTTAGTTTAAAACTTGTTTCATCATTGCTGATAAAGCGATAAACTCATATTATTGTATATAGAATTTCAAACAGAACCCTTTATTTATTTCATGGGGGGGTAGTATGCTCTCATTCCATTAACCGTGACTGGATAGAGGTCCTAAGTAATTCGCAATTGTATAATAAAATTGTGAATTATTTACGACCTCTATCCAGTCATTGCTGACAAGAGCATACCACCCTCTTAAAGTAAATACAGGATTCTGTTTGAAATTCTGTCCAGATTCCCAAGTTTTACAAAATACACTTGAAAAAGGTTGGAGGTTACATAAACCGAAACGTTGTGAAAATGACACTCAAGATGAGAACAGTAGTCTGAAGAATCCGAATAATACAGAAAAAATAATCCTCATATCAAAAATTCAGAAACATAAAATAATAAATATTTACTGATTTTAAACTATAAGAGGTATGCAATAAGTAATGCCCCTTACCCACTTTCAGTTGTCTGATCTAGCTGAAATTTTGCATGTGCAATGATTTATATCTTTACGGGGTATGTGGCAAATTACAGCTCTGAACTCATTGTGGTTTCTGTTTTACAGATGTTTGAACCGATTCAGGTGTAAAATGGAGCCTGTTGAATGTCGAGCAGTGATCTGTTTTTTGTATTTGAAAGCACGCACACCACAGGAGACTTTTGATGAAATGAAAGAAACTTATGGTGATAATGCCCCATCATATGACCTTGCAAAACGCTGGCATTGTGAATTCAAACATGGCCGGAAGTCTGTGGAAACAGCTCCCAGACCAGGTCGTCCAAATCTTCTGCCATTGATGAGGCATCTGTCTGTCAAGTTGAGGTTGCCATTTTGGAAGATCGGCACATTACTATTCGCCAAATAGCCCAAGATGTCAAGATTAGTACAGGGTCTGTGGAAACTATCATTCATGACCATTTGCATATGCATAAGGTGTCTGCCAGATGGATTCCCAGGTTGCTCACACCATTCCAGAAGCGAGAACGCGTCGAGTGCTCTAGGATGAATTTGGAGATGTGCCAAGAAAATGAGTCAAAGTTTTTCAAAAGACTGATTACACAGGATGAAACCTGGGTCCATCACTATGATCCAGAGACCAAAGCCCAGTCAATGCAGTGGAAGCACTTGGACTCACCACCTCCAAAGAAGGCAAGGTCATACTCAGTCTTCTGGGACCAGGACGTAGTGATGACAGATTTCCTGGCAAAGGGTACCACAATTACAGGAGCCTATTATGCTTCACTTTTGAGGAAATTAAGGGAAGCTATCAAAATCAAGAGGCAGGGCAAGATCAGCAAAGGTGCCTCCCTCCTGCAGGACAACGCTCCAGTCCACAACTCGCATGTTGCCAGATCAGAAGCACGAGCATGCGGTTATGATATCCTCCCCCATCCTCCTTACTCTCCTGACTTTGCACTCTCTGAATTTCTTCCCAGCCATGAAGTTGTTTTTGAAAGGAAAGCGTTTCCCAGATGATACAGCCTTTATTTCTGAAGTTACGTCGTGGTTGGAGGACCAACCTGGGGTGTTCTACAAAAACGGTATCCAAAGCTGCATCAAACGATGGGAGAAATGCATAACTCTGGGTGGTTCCTATATAGAGAAAAACTAATAACTGTGCCAAGTTTTGTTGCTCTACTGCTATAAGAAGTGGGTCAGGGGCATTACTTATTGCACGCCCATCATACCATTAAAACTCTAAATTTATAGATCACTCTTTACACATTTTTTTTTTTTACATGTGAAAATATATGTTCATAAGACAGTAATTCGGAAAAAAAAAAAAAACCCCTCAGAATTGGAAGTTAAGAAAATCAGTAATTGTATTGGAATCGGGGAAAAATATTACAATCATCCCATCATTAGTATTGAATTTTGAAAGAGAAATTTGTTTTTTTTTTCAACTTCTTACACCTCTAAAGAATTAATACATTTTTCTTGTTGTATTTGTTAATATGAACATTAGGTCAGACTGGCAAAAGGGGCAAGAACATCTATTACAGTTCGTCTTTGTCTAGCTTGATGAACTTTGCTTTTAACAACAAAATCAAACACGTCTGGTGCTAACATTACAATTAGTAATGCCAACCGAATTGCTCATTACTGCTTCAAACTCATTTACTATGTAAGTACAAATTTGACATCGACTGTAACAAATGGCAGTCGCCTGTCAACTCCAACAGACTCAAAATTACTTTGTCAATAATTTCCTAATAATCAAATGATATACTAATCAGTAAAGACAGTAATGAATACAATATGGCCAGTTCAAAAGTAAAACAGCCTAATTTGCTGGCATCAGGCCTTAAATGTAGATGTTGCCTGCCAAATGTGACTTGGTTTCGTTTCATGATTTTACAGCATGTCAACCCTCTTGGGGTTGTTTCATAAAGAAATGCAATGGCAATTTAGGTAAACAAAAAGTGGACCATATGGTTACTTTCGACAGCCTCGTACCTATCACTTTCTTTATTTTATCCTTCAGCCCTCACATTCCATGAGCGATGTTTCTGACAACAATTGCCGTTTTCTGGGTTGGAATCTATCCATCAAAACACTTATTGTGTGCATGCTTTTGATGTTAAAATGATTTTCCTTTTTTGTTTTAGCTTCTAACATCAGGTGGCTTTATGCCTTGTTTGGAGCGATTTCTATGAAAAAAAAAAAATTGGAAGCAGTTCTTTGAAGATAAAGTGCTATTTTACTCAGAAGGCATCAGTGTGGTGAAATGCCTGGTCACCATTTGTAATAGCCAATAATAATAGTTAAACATTCGTACAAACCTCTCTGATTTTATGAAACATGTAGATTCGGTCCATGGCAAAAATAACAAAACAAAAATAAAACTGAGTCTAATTATATGCTTGTGGATCTAGTGAAGTAACAAGATTTCTCATTACCTCATATGCAAATGAGATGCTGTTCACTTGACTAAAAAAATCTGTTCTCCAGAGACAGGTATAAATGTGGAGTTGTTGGCTTGGACAACAGTGTAACGATTTTAACCACAAAAAATTCTTAGATGAAAGTACAGAATAGTTAACAATTTAATATTTAATCACAACTAGTTTAGTTTTGTTGCATATGAATCTTTTTCTAGTTTCCGATTTACTTCATGAGAAATTACAAGATCTTAATGAAGGATATAAATTCAGAATAATTACGATATATCTGATATATAAAGTAATGCTCTCATTAATAGCTTTAATAACAAAAAAATGCACATAAAAATCTGTTCAGTGAATTATATATTGGCCTATGTTGTTACAAAACACATTTTACTCTTGATCGATTCATTCGATAACATTAAGTAGTTCTGTTTGCCATTTTGTTACTCTATATACAGGGTGTGACGATAAAATTGTCGCCATAGAAAAGACAACATGATTCCATTTCCATTTGATGAAAACTGATTTTCTTTTTTTTTTTTTGCAGACCATGTACTAGTTGGCCAGTTGTGTACAAATCGCAAGAGCGATGGGAGCCTTCTATCATGTCTGAAAGTGACACAATGTTCAACAAGCAAGATCGGAAATGCGCTGCCGTACAACTCATGCTCTCTACTGATAAAAGGTATGACAACAGGACCATTGCCAGCACTCTCAAAATGCAAATCCGGACGGTTCAACACTTAAGGACACAGCTCAACAAAGTTTCTGGTGACGGTTATGGTCTTCGGTGTTGTTTCAAGTGAGAGCCACATCATGCCACCTTACATCTTTGAAGTTGGCTTCAAAGTCAACACCAAAGTGTATCTGGATGAGCTGAAGAGTGTGGTGATCCCCTGATACAATGAGGTGCCGCTGGCAGACTCTGGGTGTGTCAGCAGAACTCGGTGCCGGCCCAAACGTCTAAAGAGGAGTGCTAAGCCTTCTCTTACTGCCCCCTCTTCCCCCAATCTGAAATTGCTGGACTACTTCATTTGGCTATACGCCGAGAGCATCACCAACATGACCACCCCACAACACAAAACCAGCCTGATTGCCGCCATCTGCCAAGTATTTGCCGAAATTTCAACAGTGCTTGTGGAGAAGGCATGATCCCATTTCCAGACCTGTATTGAGGCAGTGATCAAGGCAGAAGACGGCTACGTAGAACAGATGTCAGTCCTTCTACATAAAGTGTCCTGAATTGATATTTTTGAATAAAAGTTTAAAAATAAATCTCAAGCAACAAATTTATCGTTCCATCCTGTATATAGATAGCAGTGGCATCAACTCTAGGTGAGTTGAACTAACTTCATCCAAAGAAGGAAGTTTCATGGCAATATGAAATTCATAAGTGGTCTCCAGTCGCTTGTATATCTTAGTCAGGGGAAATGGTGGCGTTAAATTTTTGCAGTTCTTGCAGGAAGGTGTTGACGCCCTCCTATATACATCACCTGGTATTCTCTAATAGTTACCCATTTGGTAGTAACCAGGTTCAACATTGCTTAACTTTGTTGATCTAACAAGAACCAGTGTGTCAACATGATTGTGATATATTTTTTTAATAATTGTCATGTATACAGAAAGTCAGAGTTTTTTTTTTCTCATAATCAGATATGCCACCATTATACACTGGAAACATTTTGCAGGATACATACTTTTGTAGCACTATTATTACTGCATATTTTAACTGGATGCTCTCTATTTTAATACAAAACACATTCTTTATACATTTTTTTTTTTACATTTATAATATTTTTTAAAACATTTGACCAATTGCTTTAACCTTGCTAAGCAAAATGCCAAAATGAGTAATAAAAATAACTTGCACACTTGTCGACTTTTTCATCTAAATATAATTGTTGACTTGAACAAGTTCCCTTCTTTCGACAACAACAAAAAAAGCAATAAAAAGATATAACATAATAAAAAATAAACTAAATTTTTTATTATTATCTGAGTTCTTACATTACTATTTAATACATATAGTTCAAATATATGATTCTCAATCACTCAGTTTTTACTGACAAAAAATAGCTAAGTGCAACAAGCCATGTCAAAAGAAATTAGAAGATATTGCATTTAGGATTTGTCTTCAATAAGTTTCCAGACTTTTTTGTACAGGTATTTAGAATTACCGTAGACTCTTCGAAATTCACTATGTTATTGCTATATATCTTATGAGATAACTGACCAATTTTTATGATTTCAGGTTCAAATGAACAGCTACAGCAGGAACTGGAATAAACCCTACTAAAGCCTGACTGTCACAGCTGGTGAATTTCAAAAATACAATCTAGACTTTAGAAGAAAGATATACAATAACATTCTGTTTTAAAGTTGGAAAAATGCTGCAGAAACGTATGAAATGCTTTAGACTGCTTTTGGACCATCTTACATGAATCAAGCATCAGTTTTTGAGTGGCATAAGAGATTCAAGGAAGGCAGGGGAATCTGTAAGGGATGATGAGAGATGGGGGAGGAGTAAAGAAGTCAAAACAATAAAGTTGATTGGCCAAATAAAGAATTTCATGGATAAGGATAGTTGTGTGTCTATAGAGAAAATAAGTGCACAGTTTGATGTCAGAATGGGTACTGTACACGAAATCATCCATGAGGAACTGCAAATGCAGAAGATTTGTGTGAATGCACCAGTCCACAACTCCATCCTTGTCACAGACTTTTTGACCAAAGATGATGGGCATCTAGACAGTTCCTTACTCTCCCTATAGTCCAGACCTTGCTTCCTGTAACTTTTGGCTATTCCCTACGCTTAAGGAAAACCTTAGAGGCTGCCGTTATGAGACAATTGAGGAAATGAAAAAGGCTGTGACGGAGGTCATTGACACGCTCAGACAAGAGGACTTCCATGGGGCCTTCCCGAAGTTGTTGAAACGGTACAAGTGCATTGCAACTGGAGGAGATTACTTCAAAGGGGACAAGAGTTTCATGTGTGTACTATTAATAAAGGTGCCCATACGAAAAAAAGTGGCCATACGAAAAAAAGTCTGGAAACTTATTGAAGGCACACCGTATATAACTTCTGAACGTTTGTCAAAGGTCACTTTAAACTTGGATATGGTAGGTAGCATGACAACCTCTTCTGCCATTCTGTTCTAAAGAGTAGACACACAGAGAATGTTGCCTTTCTTTTGAGACAAAAGCGACGATCGTAAATCTTCTGCAGGTGACCACAATGCACCAGGGTTATGCACAGGGGACAGAAAGCATCTACTGTTAGGCTTAGAAAAAGCGACGATCGTAAATCTTCTGTAGGTGACCACAACGAGCCGCTGGTAGATTTAACTTCTTGTTAATGATAGAAGGATAGAAATATTTAGTTTTTAAAGCCATTCTTTGTAGATAAGCACGGAGAGTTTTGTTACCATCCTGGTTGTGAAATGTTGGACACGTTCCAGTTATACAATATATTTTTGAAGATGGGCATTTGCTGCCTGGATGGCAGACTCAAGAATAGACCGCACCAGGGTTATGCCCAGGGGACAGAAAGCATCTACTGTTAGGCTTAGAAAAGATATCAGAATCAGGTAGAAAGCTTCCAACTAAATAAAATAATTTCAGTAAAATCGTATGACTTTGGTTTGTTATTCTCGATTATTAGTCGTTCTGTCATACTGTCATTTCCATAATCGATTGTTTCATCAAAATCAACATGGAGTTGTCTGCTTTTAAAGCTAACATTAAATAAATGTTTTAAAATACTAACATTTATTCGATACTAGCAGGGCCACCCAGCGTTTACCTGGTCGTAAAATGCACTTGAATATGATATTTTAATTTCTGCATATTTCATATTTATTATCATTGCGTCAATTATTTCATATTATATTGCACCCAATATATAGTCATGATTTTAAAAGTATAAAAAAATATATATATATTATTTGAGTGCCATCCGCTAGAATCGAAATCAAAACATAAAACATAGTTTCATGATTGAAACGATGTTTACAAGTTAAGCAAAGGTTGAAGTTCACTTGTACTCAACATGGTTGAACTGCATTGTGAATTTTATTAAATACAAGCTGGTTTCCATAACAACAATGTTTTTGATAGGCAAGATGCAAGTAAGGGAGGTCGGACGGTTCACAGAGTTTTATAATTATATAGATTTTATAATATAGTTTTTTTTTTAGTGATATTCAGTTGGTCACCTTGAAATCTGTCAATATATTAAAAAAAAAAAAAAACAATATTAGATAATCCCTGACGTGTTGAGTGTGCTTATGAAAGTAAAAGGTACGTCCATAGAGTTTGAGAATAAGGTGATCATCTGCTTCCAATTTCATAAAAATTTAAGAGATTGCACAAATAAGGACCAGAGATGTCAGTTAATGCTGAATAAAACTATATTCACGTCATTGAATCAAAACCCTTGTTGCCATGTTGACAGAAAACTGTCTACGGGTTGACTCATTATTTACTTACGTCATCCTTTTACTCTTACCTCCTACTTTTGTTGTTACTGTTAACGCATTTCCTTCATTCAACTTTTCCACCACTTTTCATCACTGGGCAACAATTTTTTTTGACTTTTTGAACGTTGCATAAATTTCTACAACTGCTGGATCAGGAAATGGCATATATTTCTGTCCATCAAGTCAGGTTTTTGCAATAAGTTGATTTGAAAAAAAAAAAAATCAGATCTTGTGAGAAAATTGTTTACATGTTTTTGGCATTATCAGCTGATTTTTGTCAGCACATATCACCCTAAATATGTTTTTAAGAGAAAAAAAGTACGTTTTTCCAACAAGATATATTGATTTCCTTATAGAAACATCGATTGCTGTAACCTGAATCGATAAAGGTAAGTATACATGAATTGCATGTTGCTTCATTGTTGTTCAAACTTTACGCCTTGAACTTCCATTTCTTTAAACTCCTGGAATGCTTAGGGGCAGGGAGGTCTCTATTACAAGAACAGGTCCCCTGTTCTTGTAGGTAAGTAAAAATGAGATAGGATAGTCTGAGAATTCGAACCTGGAAAGCTAGGTTTGGAATTAAGATTCAGGAGAGTTTAAAATAAATAGCAGATATGTTTGTTGAAAAGAAATTCGTTGTTTAGAAATGTTATTGAAAAAGGAATTTGATGATTCAATTCTGTTTATGAAAATGAAATTAAAATAAGGAATTTAAAAACGAACAATAGAAAATGTTAAACATATTGAAAATAGGTTAGAAGAAAAGATGCGTGAACAATGCACGTGAATTCAGGACACGGGAGTCGGGCACATACTTGGACATGGAAAGAATGAAAACGTGAAGCATGTCTAGGCCATGGGATAGAGATGCACGTGTTGGCCATGCAATGACGTCATGGCTAAGAGATGAGTTCTCAATATAGTTGGAGTTTTAGTGAGACAAACAGATAGTGTCGAGGCAGGGTCAAGAGAGGGTTGGACAGACAGGGATGACATTGGTCAGAAGGAACCCACCTTTGGAGGCGAAAGGTTAGAAGTTGAAATCATGTAGGACTTTGAATTCCTTGATGTGAAATCAATGACTGGTCGAAGAAATAAAGGACGTCATCATTTTGTAACTGCCGTCTTGTGTTGTGTCATTCTACCAAAACGAAGGTAAAGTCAAATTGTATTTGTATAATGAACTTTATGTATAAACCCATCTAAGTAATGTGTCTCCCTCAGCCATCATAACAAATGACTGTTGCCCTTGTGTCACAAGAACCGATCCCTCATCTCTACAATATGTTATAAGATTCACAAACTGTATAAATGCATCTCTATCTATCCCTCATCTAAATGTATTACATGTCTCTATGAAAATGTACCCTGTCTCTATAATTGAACACAACAACATAATAATATATAATATCTGTCCCTTCTAATACAACCCCTATGCAACAGTCTCTCTTCAGATTCCAACAGTAGTCAGCCATCATGACTGCATCCCAGAGACCTTGATACCTCATCTCCATCTCTTTCAGGTTCTGATGGAATCTCTTCTCCTATTTATCATTCATTGAACTTATGTTCACAGGAAACCTGTCCATATGTGAAAATAGGTAGTGAATCTTGAAGCTCACGTTGTAGTCCAGGTTTCTGAAAGCATGTTGTTAACAAGTTTTGAAAAGTCTCTGACTTTATAGTTGCCAAGAAAGTTCTTCACTATAACAACAAATGCATTCTACACTTTCAGTTCTATGTTCATTGAGTTTTTGAACTCTAGATCTCTAATGAGCTGCAAGATCTGAAGACCATCAAAGATTCTAGCTTTCAATTTCTCCATAGTCAATCCTGAAAAAGCCTGGCACAAGTAAGTGAAGTAGTAACCATCCTTGTCCAGAGCCTTGGTGAACTGCTTGATTAAGCTGAGCTTGATGTGCCGCAGTGGGAAGAGTATTCTGTCTTTGTCCACCAGAGAGTCATTGATAATGTTCCTTTCTTTGCAAGGCACCAATTCCACCTGCACAGGCCAGTCCAATTTTTTGAAGATTTCAAGGTTTTATGACGTCAAACTGATCCCTTTTTGACATAATCACTGAGAACTATTGGACCTGAACACTTCTTGTTATTAAAATAATCATTTCCAATCAAGACATGGCATTTTACCCTCACAAATTTCTAAAACGTTCTCATACATGCAGACATGCAAACAAAAACGCAAAAACAATGTGGCTATAGCTCAAAACCAATGTGTTGCAGACAACAAATTTGTTATTCATTCTTTTTTCATCTAATACATTCAATGTGCAAACAAGCAAAATTATCAAAGTTTAAACATTATATTAGATTCCTTATCTAGTATCTCCCGCTCAATACAGACCACTCAGTCTCGTGTGTGTCATGAGTAAGTTGCTAGAATCTGTGTTAAATAGAGAAATAGTCAACTACCTCAGCAAAAATAATCTCCTCAGTGACATGCAATATGGCTTCCATTCTGCTAAATCTACAGCTGATGTGTTAACAATTATATCTCATAGGATTAGCAAATCTCTCAATGGAGGCTTCCTTTCAAAGGCAATTTCCCTTAACATATCAAAGGCTTTTGATAGGATGTGACATAAAGGTCTGCTCCACAAAATCTCCAGCTACAGTATAGCTGGAAACGTCTTTTCAATTATTAAATCATTTCTTTCTGATAGGTTCATAAGAGTAGTGGTTGATGGGCAAAATTTTGAAGCTCACAGCATTAATGCTGTAGGCCCTCAGGGATCTATCCTTGGTCCAACTCTCTTCCTGATCTACATCAATGATCTCCCAAATCACATCTTAAGATCATTTGCAGACATTTATATTAATGACACTACCGTCTATGGCAACACTTCAAAGGCCGTAAATGACAAAGTTCTCTCTGATTCTCTCTCCTCTGATCTTGAGCAGGTGGTGTAATGGGGAAAGAGGTGGCTGGTTACTTTTAATGCATCTAAGACAAAACTTCGATTTTTCAATCATCAACGCTCTAATACCCATCTAGTATCAATTAAAATGAATGGCTCTCATCTTGGAGACTCCATGTTTTGACAAGCTTTTGGGTTTGACCTTTACTTCAGATCTGAGATGGAACACATACATCAAATCCGTTGCTAGGGCTACTGGGAAAATGGTGGGATTGTTCTGCCATTCCAGTAAATATCTCACTGCTGATGCAATTCTCTCCATGTATAAGAGCCTAGTGTATCCAAGGATGGAGTACTGTTGCCACATCTGAGCAGGACCTGCTAGAAGCAGCTTATCCTGCCTTGACAGAGTTCAAAATAGACTTCGTAGCCTAGTAGGTGATGCCCTTTTCTCTTCCCTGGAACCTATTTCCTCATAGAGAAGACATCGCGAGCCTGTCTCTGCTTTATCATTATTTCCATGGCAAGTGATCGACTGAGCTCCCATTTATGGTACCCTCTGGCCTGACTTTCACGAAAAACACCCATCTAGCTAAAACCACTATCAATAATTTCCCCCATTCTTTATCTGTGCCTTAACCTAAATGTAGATTCCATGAAAAAAAGCTTCTTTCTTAGAACTGCACGCCTGTGGAACTCTGTTCCATTTTCCTGCTTTCCAACTGACTACAATATGGTTGTCTTCAAGTTCAATGTGAACAAATTCTTGATGAGCCATCCCCTAATCCAATTTATCAAATTTCCACTACTATGGATGAATGGCATGTTCCCCTTAACCACTGCACACTCATTACCCCTTATCCTCGAGTAACCCTCGGGCTTTGATAAGTGGTGATTCCTTTGTAAAAAAAAAAAAATTAAAAATAATAATATATATATGCATGCATACACACACACACTACGACATTTTCCCATTTATTACTGTACACTTGTTAGTCCTTATTCTCAAGCGAGTGGCCTCCAGACTTAAGTGGTGACGCCTTTGTATAAAAAAAAAAAAAGATATATATATATAAAATATACATGGCGCTGGTTGGATTTCAGTCACTTCATGAGGTAGTTAAAAACTTCTAAACACGTTAAGCAATACTTGCTGTTACAACACTCACTCACTGCAAGGGTGCCCACGAAGTGGGTATCCGAGTGTACTGCAAAATCCTGCACAAAACGAGGGCACCCTTGCAGCAAGTGACTGGTGTAACAGCAACTATTGCTTAACATGTTTAAAAGTGTTTAATTACTTCATGAAGTGACTGAAATCCAACCAGCGCCATGGTGGTGGTCCCTGAGATGGAGGCAAGCCCTAACTTGGTCTGCACCATCCCTAGGTGGAGGGTTTATAAGGAGCTGCACAAAATATCACATTAACCTTTGACCTTGACCTTGAAAAATGGTGGGAACCATCCCTAAGTCAAAGACCATCACCATGCCAGGTTTGGTTATAAGCGATCCAATGGTGTGGATGAAGGAGAGTATATATACATAGGCTATGACCTTGACCTTTGACCATAACCTTGAAAAATAGTGTACATCATTTCTATATGGGGGACCATCATCATGCCAGGTTTGGTCATGATTAGTCGAGTGGTGTGAGCTGTAGGAGAGTTGTACACACAGACAACCATGCATATAAACACTACTTTATATATATATATATATATATATATATACTAGCAAAAGTACCTGTCGTTGATTGGGTTCAAAAACAGCCTACACAAGATGGACTCTGATTTATGAAAGAATGATAGGTTATGAAAAGGAAGGGTTGTAAATTTGGGTTGAATTTGGGGGTATCAAAACCAAAGCAAAATATGATGAAAGTAAAAATAAAATAGATAAACCCCATAATTTATTATACCATACCTGTTCACACTGAAACACTTATCACAATATTCTGTGGATCTATATTAAAAAACCTTGTTAAACTTTGTGACATATTTCCATTCTATAGAAGTCAGGTGCGAACGAACACCCCATAATTTTATTATACCATATTTCTTCAAACTGAAACATAATTATCAAAGTATACTTATACAGATAGATATGAAAAATCTTTATTAAAGTTTGTGCCTATTTCCATTCTATGGAGGCCAGGCGCAAATGCAGACCCCATCCCTATTTAAGTTAAAACATACTTATCAAAGTATTCTTATGTACATCTATATCAAAAACACTTGTAAACGTTTTTTTAATTTTTTATTTCCATACTTTGTGGACCAGGCGCGAATGCAGACCTCACAATTTTAATGAACCACCATTCTGCCAGATCAAACATACCCATTCCTGTGTCTTGATACATCTTCTATCATTATATGCAATCAGTTTTTTAAAATAGTCAACCATATAGGAGCCTATTCGTGACCAGACACACACACATACATTCAGCTTTATATTATAGATATATAAATTTGTATTCCCGTCTGTTTGTTTGTATTTTGTTTGTATGTTTGTTCACAATTTTATTAATATATACCAAAGGTCCATTACTTTCCTATTTCATTTATTTTTATATATATAGTATGATTCTTGCAAAATATATGTTCAAGAGGTAACCTCATTTTCATATTACATTAAGGAAAATCGATTTTACTAAATAGCTGTATGTTAGTTACTGTTTATAGCGAGAGAATTGTTTTAAGTGTTCTCCTTAAGATTGTTATTTTAAGTTGATTTGTATTGATAATATATTTAATTTAATTTGAATTATTACTGACATCGATTTTTTTAGAAACTGGTTTTGATTATTTCCCCGGAACACCACCTGTTGTCTTCTATTATATTAATCTCAAACGTCAGTTTGTGTGTGTATGTGTGTGTGTGCTAAAAACTTTCACTAGCCACATTGGACCGAGTCAAAACTGGTACCGTCTGAAAGAGCGATCCCTTGGGTGCATAATATCTGAAAATTATAAAAAAAAGATTAATTCTGTGGTCACTTTTTACAACGCAATTTTTTTCAATTCACGTATGCGTTTATGTTTATAAACGTTATTTTTCAGAGTCATATCATCATAAGTTGTCGTGGTCCAGTGGGCAAAAGCATTTGCCA
This sequence comes from Euprymna scolopes, assembly GCF_053919585.1. Taxonomy (NCBI): domain Eukaryota; kingdom Metazoa; phylum Mollusca; class Cephalopoda; order Sepiida; family Sepiolidae; genus Euprymna; species Euprymna scolopes. The sequence goes on from NC_136507.1 coordinate 69,150,425, forward strand.
CTTAACTTTTTCCCTCTTTCACATTTCAGGTTCGAGCCTGCCTACTGCGGCTAATTGAAAAAAAATTGTCTTTTTGTAGTTGCATGGGTACTCGCTCCTATTTTAATTGAAACAAGTTGTTTTGATTCGTTTTTTTTTTGTATTGGGGGAGGGGTCTAGATTTCACCTACTTCTGTTCTTTTCTGGGGTTGCTCCTTAGTATAGCAGCTCTGTCCAAACCGAATTTCATGTCCTCCTGTGCAACGCCGGGTATCCATGCTAGTAGATATATATATATATGCACAGACATACAATCACTGTTCACTCATGAGCTTTTGTGTCACAGGTTGTCTTTGTTCCATTTTAATGGATGCCATAATTCTTTAGTTACTTATAGCAAAGGCGCTGAAGAAATGACGTTAGGGTTTTGCAGTTCTTGGTATTTCCAAATGGCCACTCATCTGGTACTAGCCAGGCTCAACTTCAGTGATCTAAAGAGAACTGGTGTATCAACATGATTATGCCATATATACTGACATCAGTATAAAAGATTTCATTACTAATTGAACTGATTACCTACAATGAGACTCCAGCTGTTTTTCTGTTGATGAAACATCAACCAATCAGTGAGGGTCAAAAGGATTCCCCCATCGAACATTATAAATGGCTTATGATTGCTGTAACGTTAGACTGATGAACATACTCAGCTATTAAATCATAAAATATACAGAAAAAAACAAACTTTGTAAACATGCAAAATCAGCTAATATAAAAATGCATCACAGACACGCCACCTGAGTACTTGACGCAAGTAAAAACATCCTACATTGAAAATATTGTATAAAAAAATACACACACATATATATATATATATATATATATATATATATTCACACACACAAGAAATAAGCTGCCGAATCCAAAGCTTATGTGCCTCCTTTGGTAAGCTAGAAAAACGGCTCTGGATAAGTGGTATCCGGCTAGACACAAAGTGCAGAGTCTACAAAAGCCGTTGTTCTGCATTGATGTGCTCAGCAGAGACCTATACTCTGTATCGAGAACACATAAGGAGACTGGAAACCATCCAGCAGAGACATCTAAAAAGGATTATGAAGATCAAATGGAGTAACTACGTATCAAATGTGAAAGTTCTCTGGAGAGCAAACCTAGACAGCGTGGAAGCTACTCTTGCTACTATGCCACTGTAATGGACCGGGCACATTACCAAAATGGAAGACAACCGAATCCCAATGGGGAACTGAAAAATAGAATCCACAAGGTAGGAAGTCAGATGCTTCCCTACAAAGATGTAACAAAGCGGCACCTGAAGGCAATGAACATCAATGTCGAGAGTTGGGAGGAACAAGCCAAAGGAAGGAGTACTGGCAGAACATTCTCCACAAAGGGAAGGAAGAAATAGAGAGAAAGATTGGAAAAGCCTTAGAGCTGAGACACTATCGACGACACAACCCCAGCACCCACATATGCGGTGCCTGTGACCGGACGTTTGACACAGAAAGAGTGCTACACCAACACCGAGGGATAAAGCATCAAGACCCTGACTAGTCATCGTCAAAACTGACGGAAAAACTGACTTGTTTCACCTCACTGTATCTTAAGTTGCTTCAGCCCGAGTCTATCCATTACATGTTTGCATTGTTCTGCCTTCTATAAACCTAAATTTCTTCTTATATACACATTGAACAATGCTTCAAGCAAACTACTTTAAACTATTAAAGAAAAATCTGCATGATATATGTACCCACTGAAACAAAAATATCACATTCCAAAAATCGCATAAATTGATCAAGTAGTTTTGTTTTTTAAAAAAGAAAATCAAAATCAAAGAATGTTTCAAGCAAACTACTTTAACATATATTTATATATATATATACACACACACACTAGCAGAGCGCCTGGCGTTGCCCGGTTGTAAAATATGCTTAAATATATTTTGATTAATGCAGATTTTCTATTTATTATTATTATACTAACTTGGGTTCCTGGCATTGCCCGAGTGTTTGTAGGGTGTGTTGAGCAAAAAAAAAAAAAAAGTTGTAGTAGACAGGCAGGCAGGTTCGAACTTGTGATTCGAAGGTTGAAAAAAAAGTGGAGGGGTGTGTAAGTGTGTTCATGTGCAAAAAAAAAAAAAATCGGGAGTAGTAAGCAGGCCATAGCACATCACAAGAAAAGGAGGTGAAAAAAAAAACAAAAAAACAAACGGTCTTATCGATGCGCCCACCACAATTGTGTCATCAAAATAACGTCTTTTATGCGACGTCGTTGACAAGAGGTTTGAATGACTTGCAAAAATGTCAGCGAAAAAAAAATCCATCCCTCCTTGTAGAAAACTGCCCAGATGAGGGTGAAGGAATTAATGTTTTTAGCCAATTTTTTGATCGTCCAAAAGGTAAGCTTCAAAACGATACCAGCCTCATGAAAATCCGTTGCGTCTGTCGAAAGTTTTAGGTAGTCATGCAAACATACATACATACATACATTTAAACAGACAGGTGAGATTTATATGATAGATTATATTAGACCCAATTTAATTTCACATTTTTGTACTGATATTCCCGGGATAAAACCCAAATATAAAGTTTCACTTGGGTTCGAATACTCTATATTTGAAGTTTCATGTCTGTAGACTAAAAACTCTAGGAGTTTGATAGCCTACAGTTTTTGAAACAAAAATATATACGCATACATAAACATATATGGAAAGAGTTTTGTGTTTACTATAACCTTTTTACGTAAATATTACGCAAGTATAAATCATGTAGAATATCTGCATTAATATATTTACACGTAATAGTTAACTAAAGATGATCATCCCATAAGAAAACCAAAAAAAAACTAATAGGGAATTAATAAAATGAATGTTCCAAAGAATATGCAAAAGATCTTTTGCAGATGAATGCAATTCTACGACCCATATATAAGAAAGTTGTTTTTTATTTTCATATAAATAGAAAAAAAGGGTTTTTGATATGAATACCAATACATAAAAAACAAACAAATTTATAGATTAATGCTTTTCGCTCACCCATTTTCGAAAAAAAAAAAAAAAAAAAAATGGGACTAAATTATTTAATAGCAAACGTAAAATATCTATTTACAGCAATTTGTCCGATTCTTCTTCTTATTGAAACGTTAATTATGATTGTGTGCATTTCAGAGTTTTCAAAGAAGAATCTTAGCGATTACAGATCATTTAAACTTACCCCCCCCCAAAAAAAATGATAATAAAGAACAATGGATGGCAAAAAGAAAAGATGTCTTTAATGTGCAACAAGCTGTGGACGCTCAGCCTTGCTGGGATGGAAAATATACTTAAATATATTTTAATTCATGCAGATTTCGTATTTATTATTACAGAGCCAATTCTCTATTGAATATATAAATTGTTTTTAAAATATAATTATCCACTGACACGTGTTTAATCGTCTACGACTCATCAGAGTGGCTGAATCTATCTCTCTCTCATATATATATATATATATATATATATATATATATATATATATATATATATTACTGATTTCAAAAGTTAAAAAAAATGACTTGTGTGCCATCAAAGTAGAATCGAAACCAAAACATTTAACATTCCAGCCACGCTCCTTACTGTTCCAGCCATCGGCAGATAGATATGAAAGATTTAAAATTAAACTTTACTTTTCAACTTGCCAACATATTTCTGTATGCGGTATTCATCCATCCAAACAAAGATTTTACTTGTTATAAACATCCTTGGTGTATGATTCCTATTTTCTGTTAATTTCAGTGTCATGTGACTAGTAATTTAAGAGTTTATCAGTTAAATATTTTCACATAGACACACATACATACACCTATTTTGTTTATGTAGATTAGTACTGGCTAACGTCATATTCTGGGATAGCCAGTGTTAACATTGTTTGGCTTTGGTGATCTAATGTGTGCTAATGTGATTATATTATACGATACTTTTTAACTCATTATAAATGTGCTAAGGATATAGCCCATTGGCTCAGAGTAAGTGCTTTATCCAAAGTTGACAGTTGAATATGATGTGTCCATATGTTTGCATTAAATACTACCCCCTATTAATCTAACTGTGCATTGAATAGATACCAAGATACCATAATATTTAGTTTGCTGCACATTATAATAAAAGTCTATTCAAAATTTCAGCCATATCTGCACAGTAGTTTAAGAGAAAAAGTAGAATGGACAGACAGGCAGATTACGAGAAATATAGATATTGGTTTGTAGGCGGAAAGTAAAATGGCTGAACTTTTATGGTCATAGCAATAATGAGGAAAGTGAGAAAGAGGCAAGTAACCACATTTGAATTGATAAAGGCAGAAATTGGCTGAAATCAAAGAAATATGGCGGAAATACTATGATACAAACAAAAACGGGGTTTCAAGAATCAAGAGAGAAAAAAAGATTTAAAAACAGAAGTAGATTAGATTTTAAAACATTTTTTTTTGTTTATTTTTATTCAATTAAAAAACATTTTAAAATAAAAGATGAGATCCGTGAAGACGTTCCAAAAAGCCCAGGAAGATGAGTTTCCAATTTGAATGTGAGATATCACGATGGTAAGTTGAATTCGTATCTCTTAAATGATGTCATAAAGAATTGAAATCAAATATTTTATAATTGGGATGAATCAAAAGATTTGAGTTTATGCTCTATACAATCTCATTGGTTTAAAGGACATTGTATTTGGTCCATTATAATAGAAAGTATATATTATAGACTATATGAAGTATTTGGTTCATTATAATAGAAAGTATATATTACATTATATACTATATGAAGTATTTGGTTCATTATAATAGAAAATATATATTACATTATATACTATATGAAGTATTTGGTCCATTATAATAGAAAGTATATATTACATTATAGACTTTATGAAGTATTTGATCCATTAAAATAGAAAGTATATATTATATACTATATGAATTATTTGTTCCATTATAATAGAAAATATACAATATGAAATATTTGGTCCATTATAATAGAAAATATATAATATATACTATATGAAATATTTGATCGATTATAATAGAAAGTATGTAATATATTATATACTATATGAGGTATTTAGAATATTATAGAATAATCAATTCTACATGGAGTTTTTAATATCTATCTCTTAAAAACGGATTTTAAATTATTATGTTTTAGTTTTATCCTTATTAATTGGATGCTTGCACATGCATTAAACAAGATAAGAATGCGTTGAATGAATTTGGTTACCTCATGGTAGACTGATGGTTGAGCCAACGAGGGGATCCTGTAAGTCATGGTCTTAGGTTTCCCATCAGGATATACAATCTCCTACAATGACAGAAAAGGGAAAGCAACGTTTAAAAATATGACAACAAAAGGTAGAAACAAACGAGTTTCAAAGGAAAATAAAACAGTTTCATTATGAACGTCCAGCAATAGGATCTTGGCTTTAGAATTTGAAATGTAGCAAAAAAATATCAATAAATACAACAGACACGAAGTCCTAAAATCTGGAGAGAAAAAAAAACAAACAAACAAAAAAAAAAACAGTCTTCGACCTTTGATAATAATAACCAAACGACTAAACTCAAACAAATCTGAGGTCTACATGAAACACCAAATAAAAGGTGATCAGTTTTCATGTAATCTATGCAATTCGTGTGGTTTATCTGGCTCTTTGTTGAAGGATGCAATTGGAAACAAAGCCAAATACCAAGATAAAAACAATTTTCATAAGTAAAGTAAAGTTTTACAAAATCTTTAATAGTGGTGGGATTAATTTTGTATTGACGGGTTTTATTGCTGAATCTGTATGTATGCCAATTGTCTTTTCCCCTGATGTATCTCTCCTTCAGTGAGGGTTGACAACTGTGGACGTCTCATTATCAATCTCCCTTTCACACACACACACATATACATATATATATATATATATATATATATATATATATATATATATGCAGCTTCTCACTCATGGGTTGAGCTCTTTCAATTTAACGTGAAGCATCATTGTTTGTAATTGAAAAAGAATTCTCTTGATATTCGGTGATGTAAGCAACTATAAAAACATTAAAAGTTCCCTTTTGTAAATGAACGAGGATCGTGTACAAGTAAGATTACTGACTACTGTACAAGCGGTCCGGTTTCGAATCTTAGCTTGAAACACTCACCAAGACTACCCACACTGAAGAGCTGTGTGTAGGTGGGTGTGTGTGTATATATATATATAGAAAAGCTTAATAGCAATGGAAGATACCGGGTTGGTGAAATTATATATATATATATATATATAAACAGGCAACAGAAGACAGCATTTAAAAATTTACAAATCTTCGTATATCTATTTCTTTATCAAAAGACCTTTCACATATAAAATACATGAAGATACTGTTAAATACAACTATGATGATATAATGTGTTTGATTGTTTCGAGAATGAAACCTTTCTTTTTCAAAAAGATAACGAATCAAAAGCATGTCGTAAATACGGAACAACAATTACAAATCCATATGGTGTTGAAATAATAATAACGTTATTATTTAGAAACCCATTCTTAACACGAAGAGGGTAAGATGTTTTGTATCTATTCTGTAATTTCACCTAATAATTTAATAAAGATACCGTAAAACTTGAATTTTATTTAAAAATACTATAAAACATAGCACGGTACCCTTCTTTGCATAAGGACAGTATTTATAAATCAGGCAAGGATATCCATTACATTTCCATTTCCTATAAATAAGGGGTCCTTTAAAAACAAATTCAGTCTACTTCTATTAATAAAAGATATCAGGAGTTCCCTATAAATAAAGATTTCAGAAGGAGAAAAAGAAAAATAGCAAAAGTAAAATGCTTTTCTGATGACTATTTCTTTGTGATCGTTAAGAAAGCAAAAAAAAAAAAAAAAAAAAAAGCAGTCAGGATGAAACAGGAAGAAGACAATGACACATTAGACAGTGAACTAATACAAAACAAAACAAAAAAATTATTACAAATCCAGTGAATTTTCAAAAAGTCATTGTGGAGGACGTTGAGATGGGGAGACCAACGAAGGCTTGTGAAAAGACTCATAATAGAGTGAAAAAGGTTATGAGAGAGAGAGAGAGAGAGAGAGAGAGAGAGAGAGAGAGAGAGAGAGAGAGAGAGCCTTTCATCTTACACGCCATTAGTTAATTGATTCTCACCGGGCGACCCAATATCAAGGTCTTATGCCAGACATTAAATACCTACAATAGATGAAGCGTCTGCAACCAAAACTACGCCATTCTAAAGTTTTTTTGTAATTTAAAAAAAATGTACTATCTTAATATGAACATCGCTGTAATGATATAGAAACAGTAGAACCCCAGGATACGGCATTAATCCATTCCGGGTTTGAGATCGTCAGATGAAATCGCCGGTGGCGAGGCCTAAACAAAATCTTATACAGTACATACTGAAATTTAGTAACAAAATACAGTACCGTATATAATACACATTATATAATCAAATAACATTATAAATAACGCCGTAAGGCGGGGCAAATACCGTAACCAGGGCCGGAAAAACATTGCATTCCACATTGTAACCTTTTTTTACAAACGGTATCCTATGGTCCTATTGAATACGTTATATTTCATAATTTACTATGCACTGTCTCTCTCTATATATTATATGCACACGCGCGCACACACACACACACATACGGTGCAGCATGTAAGGCATGTATACCATTAGTAAACATACCAAAACCACAAATATATTTATATAACATTTATATCATTTTATTGTTCGTATGGTACGCCTTACACGTGTTTCGTTGAATGGCATAGATTGACCAAACAGAGACCCATATAAATCCATAAGAGACCCGTGTGTGTCTGTGTGTGTGTGTGTACACACTAGCAGGCAGCCCGGTGCTGCCCGGTCATAAAATACACTTGAATATGATATTTTAATTCATGTAGATTATGTATTTATTATTATAGAGACAATTTGCTATTGATTATTATATTGTACCTAATATATAGTAGTGAGATCAAAACTAAAACTAAATATATATGACTTGGGTGCCATCGGTTCAAATCGAAACCAAATATACAACTCTCCACCCTCGTTCCTTAGCTTCTGAGCCATATATATATATATATAATAAAAATTACAATTAAATTTACCAAAATGATCCAAGATGGTAAAATTAAAGTATATTATAAATATTAAAGAATTAATATTCATAAAGTTATCTCAGCCAGATGTAAAAGCTCGATAAAACCAAATGGGAGATAGAGCTTATAATACATTATATATTTGGATTTTACCGTCACTGGATTTTTTATCTTCCACCAGACTATCCATTCACGTGTAATCACCGTTTTCTTCACCATATTCCCTCTGCTTCACTTTTTTTTGTTATCAAGTAAGATCTTTGACTTGTTGTTTCATCAAATACTTTTGCATGCAAAATCCGTTCCCGCATTTTGCTAATTCCTTCCCTCTGATGAGAAGGAAAGTATTTCTTTGAAACTCCGCGGATTAAGGACTATCCACTTATCTAGTGTTTCCTTTTCAAATTAAATATGTTTTTAACTCATTTCAAAGTGTTTTTTAACACGTTATATATATATATCTTATATATATATATATATATATATATATATATATATATATATATATATACACACACACACGACTTATACTTTATTTTTTTAATTCACTAACAATCGATTATTTATTGAAATAAAACATACAATAACATAAAGTAGTAAAACTAAGAATATAATCTGATTACAAAATTAAATCCATTAACTTAAAAAAAAATTTTTTTTAAGAGTTGAATTGAGATAATAGTTAAAAAAAGGAGATGATTCAAGGGAGTACACATACAAATGATGATAACAGGCTGTTGTTTTTTTTTTTAATGGAAACGACTCCAGACCAGACGTGAAGCCACTTGATGCAAGAAGCTAACAAGAACGAAAGATAATTATCCCCAAAATAGGAGACGCTTATTGACCTTAGTCTTGAAATGAACATGGCTGTAAGTAGAGGGGGAAACAGTGAGCAGGAAAAGAGTTCCACAAATTTGCATTTCTTAGGAAAAAAAGTTACTGGAATCAGAAGCGGTATTACAATAAGGTATCAAAACAGTAAATTAATGGAGACCACTAGACCAACAAGTTAAACGAGCTGAAGCAAAGGAAGCGGGGAATAGATTTGATAATTCTGGAGAACATATGCCATAATAGTGTTCATATATAAAAAAGACTGAGACCAGCAACATCACCTCTGTGATAGAGAGAGATCGCAGAGAAGAAAAGGTGGAGCCATTTACTTATTATTAAGGCCTTTTGCCAGACATGAAATAAATCAATACATAATAATCAAGAAAAAAAAAAAAAACAGTATTGATAATTGTTCCTATGCTGTATGTTCTCGTGGTTATTGCCCGAGAGATGAAAGAAATTTCTTTATTATCATTTTCCTTTAACTCTATTGTAATTTTAAAAAATAAATAAAATGTCGGGGGGGGGGAGGGGTTGTTGGAGTTTGGGCAGTGAATAAAGCTGCGTGGGACAATGAAAAGAAATTTATAGCAAATCAATAATACTAGCCTGAAATAGAAGATTAACTTATGTGTGATGCAGGACTAATTGAAGAAGCAGCAGTAGTAGTAGTAGTAGTAGTAGTAGTAGTAGTAATAGCAATGGTGGTGGTTGTAGTAGTAGTAGTAGTAGTCATAACTGTAGTCTACACTACTACTGCTACTAACACCACAAAATCTCATGGTTGCACTGTATAAGAATGTGTGGAAAAAAAAGAAACAAAATGATTAAATGTACAGAAGAGAGGGGATGTAAAGGGTTTGCTCAACGCCCACCCTCTAGCCAAACCACCCCACTTATTTACCTCTACTCCATCCGGCCAATGCTGTTTCTATTTTAGTTGTTAGTTTGGTCACATCTGGGTCATTCATACCTCCGTCCAGAATTGTATTTTTTAAGCCTACAGGGACAAGGTCAGATGAGCTAGGTGGGTGCAAAGTGGCAAAAAATAACAAATTTAACGAGGGTGGGGCGATAATTCACACACAAAAAAAGTTTTATGCTAAGGGATAATAACTACTTGCTTAGTGAGAGAGAGAGAGAGAGAGAGAGAGAGACAGAGACAGAGAGACAGAGAGAGAGAGAGAGTCACACAGACAATGGTTTCAGATCTAAATATGTATTTAAATATCTTTCACATCCATATATGTACTAGTGGAAAAAACAAAAACAAAACGTGACCCGTTTGGTTACTCTTGAGCTCCAGTTAAATTGATTGAATCAGGAAAAAGCTAGTCAAATTTCAAATAAAAAGACAAAATCCAAAAGGCCCCCCTCACTATCTACACCCATCTGTCTCTGTCTCCAGTTAGGGGTCAAATAGTATTACTATTTGTAGTGTCGTTTCCTTTTATTGATGTAAATAATTAACTATTTCTAGTCTGATAATTAGTTCTATTACCTTTGTTGATATTATATATATATATATATATATATATATATAATAAGCAAGGAGTCAAACAACATAAAGACAGAAGTGAGAGTGATAGACAGAAACTTAGATGGTCACTTAATTTAGGGCAATTATCAGAGATAACCAACCTACAACACGCGTTAACAATGACACATTATTACAAGTGGCCCATTGAACAACAAAGACAAAAAAAAAAAAAATACAAAATGTTTATAGAGTTTGTAAATAAACACTTTTTCTTGGCAAATAGGAATTACACAGGCAAGGAAGACGTTCTTTTAATAACATAAATAGGTTAGCAAATAAAAAAATAAAACAACAACAAAAAACAACTAAATCCTATATCCGAAACGATTTAGTTCTTGTTTTTTTTAAAGGGGGGTGTTGTTTGATCGATACTGCTCGAGTGTCATGATATAAAATGCAGCGATTGAAAGTTATTAATTGACTTACAAAGGAATTTTTCAACGAAGGTCTTGGGATTATTAATTTTTTTTAAATAATCAATTTCTACCCAATTTTCACCATTAACGATTATTACGGTTTTCTCCCAGTAACCCTTATCCTGAAGTGGCTTCTGGGTCGTGATAAGCAATGACTAGATTATAAATAAAAAGAATGTTTGTTGGTCACAGATACACTGGAAATGGGAAGCAAAATGAGAAAGAGATAAATAGGGCGATACATTCGGACATTTTGTTGTTGATCAAGGTAGAAGTCAGGTGAAAAGATAACCTAGAAGGTTCTGACGCAGGTAGCAAAGGCTACAGGCCAAAGCTTGGCAAAAAAAGAAAGAAAAAAAAAATCCTTCTGTCCGCCCACCCCTCTCTCTCTCTCTCTCTCTCTCTCTCTCTCTCTCTCTCTCTCTCTCTCCCTCTCTCTCTCTCTCATGAAGGTTTTTACCGTCAGTTGGCTTTCATTTTGAAACAACTTTTCCCACACATACAAATCCGTAAGCGGCATTAAAAGTACAAATTGCTTAACCTGAAGGGATATACAAATAATCCTAATTTGCTAGGATAATCCAGTTTCTGTTTTTTGGGGTTTTTTTTTTTCTCTCGCCCGGTGTAAAAAAAGGAGTAAGGGATTGATGAAATAGACACAATGGGACTTGTAATCTCTCTCTCTCTCATATATATATATATATATATATATATATATATATATATATATATATGCAAGTGATTATTTCCTTAGTGGGCTAAAGGGGTTTAAGCTAAAAATACTTCCAACCTGTGTGATTAACCTTGTTGTTATCCCCACTTACACCAGTTTTATCCTTTTATCCAAATAACATACACTCCCAACCCACGCGTACTACTGCATTGAAGAAGCTATAATTAAAGAATCTCTCTCTCTCTCTCTCTCTCTCTCTCTCTCACACACACACACACACACACACTTATCCGAGATTAAGAACAAGCGAACAAAAAAATGTGAGAGTTCAGTTGCTTTAAATTTTAAAGTCTTCACAATGTGCAGAAAAGCAAAGATAAAAAAATAGATACCCTACAAAGTTATAAACCAAAAAGTGTCAATCTTGAAATACTTTACATTTACAGGAGATAGATAGATAGATAGATAGATAGATAGATAACAAGAGAAAAAGACAGAAAGAGGGGGGGGTCAAGTGAAAGAAATGGGAGTTCAAAAGAAAGAGTGAGAAAGGGTCGCAAGGGAGACAGAAATAAAGAGAGAGCAGCACAAAGATGCTTATAAAGAAAAAATACAAAAAAAAAAAAAGACTCAAAACAAACAACAAGAAGACCTAAATGAAAACAGACAAAAATACTTTCTGCAAAAGTCAAGATAAAAAAAAAAAAAACTGCAAGAGAAAAAAAAAAGTAAAAAAAATAAAGGGTGGAGGAGGAAGTGAGAGTGCTGAATGGGTTGGCTAGGTCCTAGGATCTTTCACTTTAGTCTCCCCCTCCCCTCAATTACTCTAATGATTAGACACATTGTGACACCACCTTCTCCTCACAACCCCGCACTGAAGTGTCTGTTTTTACAACCCCCTCCCTATTCCTGCATAATCATCAAATTATAAAGGCACACAAGCTTTTACACCACAGATCCTCAATATGATCGTGACTTGAGGTTAGTTTTGCAAGTAGCTGTTGAATTGTTTCGTCTTCTTTTAAGCTCGGTTGGCGGGCGGACAAGGTGTGGGGGATACTACAAAAGGGCATTTTCATTTTCTTTACGAGGGTAACAAATTCGCATTTGCTCCGGAACTGTCAATAATTTCAGTGCTTAAAACTAGACGAAAATTCCATGAGCAAAGATTTTTTCTTAGAACTGTCCTTCTGCGGAACACAATACCGCGAAGCTTATTCCCAACTAACTATAACATGTGCGTGTTCAAATCTAATGTAAACTAGTAGTTCAGCCCAGCTTTGCTCGGGCCCTACCTTTATGTGCATATATATATATATATATATATATATATATATATATATATATATATATATATTAAAAAGTTGGACTCATGTCCAGGTAATATCTAAAATTTCAAGTGTTATACCTAAAATTGGCGGAGGAATTTGGTAGAGTCTGCAAAGGTCAAATCTTTCAACTTTGACCTCTTGGCAGCCAAATTTTCGCCCAAAACTGATTAAAAAGCTTGATGCATGTCTGAATACCCTTTATGTAAAATTTCAAATGTTTAGATCCAAAATTGGCTGAATAGTTTGCTAGAGACCACAAAGGTCAAATCTTTTGAACTTCGACCCCTTGGTAGCCAAATTTTCGCCCAACAAGCGATGAAAAGCCTGTCCTGTTTGAATACACTTCATGTAAAATTTCAAATGTTTAGACCAAAGATTGGCTGAGAGGTCAATTTTTCTTTTTTTAATTCTGGCCCCAATTTTGACCCCTTAACATTTGTTTTGGGCTCAAATGAAGTTAAAAAGTTTGGAAAGAACCTACATCTAAAATTTCAAGTGGAGGAGTTTGGTAGAGTTTTTAAAGGACAAATCATTGAACTTTGACCGAAGGTAGCATACTCTTGTTCCATCAGCCATGACTGAATAGAGGTCCGATGTAATTTGCAATTGTGTGACACTCAAAATGAGAACTGTAGTCCGAAGAATCCAAATGACGAATCCTCATCTCAAAAACTAAGAAACGTAATAGACAGAGGAAGTAGAAAACAGTCTGACGTTGTTTCCCTTTTCAAATGCCAATATGTGATGCAACTTGTGTCAACATGTTTGGCCCACCATCAATAATGAAATCAGTGACAAACCCAGCATCAGCGTAAACTGGGGGGGGGCGCAAACGATTAAAATACACCAGTCTTATCGATAGATTTGTACTTCGATTGATCGCTGTGGAGAAAAGCAAAATGATTGTTTTTGTTGTTGTTGTTGTTTACAGTTTTGTGTTCTTGGCATTTGCTGTTTCACATTGAAAACTTCATGAAATGCATAGTTTAGATGTATCAAGGGTAGTCTTCAGAGATGCACTGTTCTCCTTGATCATTTCGGATTTGTATTATCTAGGCTCAGACAGCAACTCCAACCCGACTTAGCATGCGTCAGATCGCCTTGAAAGCTACATGTCATGTGTATTTCGGAAGATGACAAAATATGTCATTAGTAGCAATAATAAATGCAAATACAAAAATAACACATTACCTTTTGAATTAGGGATCAATAGTAAAAACCTGAGCTCTACTGCGTGATCTGTCTTATAGTAGCCATTGCATCGACCGAGACTAGCAGTTGTACCAAAAAATGTGGTCAGTTCTGCACAAAGCCTTCACCATTATAAACAAATCATCTGTATGGATTTCTGAACAACTTCGTTATTGTGGCCAAGCTCATACGTCGAAATCGATAAGACAGTATATATATATATATATATATATATATATATATATATATATATATATATATATATATATATATATATATATATAAATAAATTAGTTTTAACACAAGACATGATTAGAAAAATTGCAAAATAAAAGGTATATTAAAGCAAAAGAATTGTTATTTTTAACAATGTCTGCTTCATATATATATATATATATATATATATATATATATATATATATATATATATATATATATATAAAATTTCCGGTTAATATTTTCCAGAGGCAAAGTAACCAATGAAGTTAAAGTTGATACAAGAGTTCTCAATACGGAAATAGGGCAAGATACACTTTTTATTTGTTTTACATAAGCATTAATATTTTGCTACACATTTATGAGCCTGTTTCGGTCAGCCAGTTACAAATAACTAGAAACCTCTTCAGGCGATATTGCTTATACAAAGGTTTTAGTCCGTAATTATACACACACACATTATAAAAATATACTTATGGTAAGTAAGCTACTTAGAAGCGCTTCTATGCAGTTTACTTCTCCTAAATATATTTTTTGTACTATTATATGAATTTATATTATGTGATACTGAATGTGCTTAGTACTGTTGAAATAAATACTGACACAAAGATGTATACATAATATACTATCTTATAAGTGTACACACGTGAAGCAATCACACACACACATCTTATAGGAATGGTGTAGTATACTTAGAGAAAAAGAGATGCTTATGTTTACTCTAAGAATAGCATGCAAGCAAAAGGAAACATTTTGGTTTAGGGCCCAGCTGTGCACACTAAGCTCCCCTCCCCCTCCAATTAAAGCCAATGGTCGTGTGTATTCAGTAAAGAATAATAGACACTAGAAATGTTATGCTGGCATTATAAATAAGAAACTGTTTTCCAAAGTGGTGAAGTTTATACACACCTAAATAAATAGAGAAGGAAAAAAAATTCTATGATTAAGGCATCTACACTGAAAATTAAAAAACGATAAATATTTTATTTAAGACAAGAAAAATCATAAATATTTTATTTAAGACAAAAAAAAAAAATCATTGTTCGATTATATATATATATATATATATATATATATATATATATATTAGTAATCCACGAACAGATGACTAATCAGTGTTGTTAAACATAGTGAATATGTTCATATCGCGATTCAAAATGGTCAGTGACATCCAAAATATGACGTAGCAATTCAAGTACCCTGAGCCAACAGACATCGCCACTGTATGTTGGGCCAGAGATTTAAGTACTTGAATTTCTAGGTTGCATTCCATACATCACTGATCGTTCATGAAGATACTAATATATATATATATATATATATATATATATATATATATATATACACACACACACACACACACAATCTTCATGCTTTGTAATTGGGCAGCATCTCTTCCCTGAAACATGTTTTGTTAAATAAGAGACATTTTGTGTATTTGATTCATTATCTTCTGGACTATCTATCGATATAAACATATACAATATTTTGACTCATATATTAATTATTATTTCACATTATATAACTTTCTAGAGCTACTAAGTAGTTTCTGGGTAGAGAGTCTATAGTGAAAGAAAGGTTATGCAATCTCCAACTGCACCTCACCGGAATCAGTGACAAGAAGAAGTCCAGGGCGACCAGAAACAATTTCGAACCAAGCCGAAAAAAAAAAAAAAAAAAAAAAAGACTAGTATTATTTCAAAAATTTCCTTCCTGAACTAATTGCACACCAAACGATTGAAAATTTTCGTCTGCCTTACTATTTAATCCATAGCTGGAGGGAGGATATAGGGATTCATACTTTGTCCTAGGGTATTAGTGAAAATGATGCAACAGCCCCCAAAAGACTTGAAACCGTTATGCCAAGGCATCAGTGTGTGCTTGTAACCACTACTATGCCACTTATATCAGCAAGATCCTGACCTTTTTATATCATACTTCAAATATGACCACATCTATTAATTATATGGCTGTCTTTGCTTATATATATATATACACACACACACACACACACATCGGATTTGACATTTCCTTTCCTGTTTCTTAGCAACGTGTGTTCTTTAAAACTCAAAAGTGCTTCAAGGCAAACATATTCTCAGGCTCCTTTCAGATAAAATGGTTTTACATATAATTTTTTGTGTATGCGTGCGTGTGGAATACAATAGCGGTGAGAAATTTAAAATTTTATTTCTCAAAATGATAAAAAAAAAAAAAGGTTTCAAATTATAGGAATCCAGACTAATAATCATACTTGCAATACTTGCCCAACACTACAACCACTGGTCTTCAAAACCAGAAAAGAGGCTGGCAGATCAAAACAGCATCCATTAACAACCGTGATGAAGAACAAGGAGTTAAAAAAAAAAAAAAAAAAATCAAAAAAGGATAAAAAAAAAAAAAAAGAAATGAAATTCTGCAGGACCTTGCAATTACCCTCGAAAGAAAGAAGCAAGAACAAAAACATGTCATCATTTCTTGTCTAGTTATATAAATGGAGTTCGATATCATTCAGATGTATAAGATTGAAAAATAAGACGAAGGAAATAATAATAATAATAACAACAACAGTAGTAGTAGTAGTAGTAGTAGTAGTAGTAGTAGTAGTAGTAACAATAGCAAGACTAATCACTCCCGGACGGATCCATAATATGAAGACATCTTAGGACATCTGAAATAACAAGGAAGTCAGACTCCAAAACTACTTTAAAGCAATCAATAGTTTGGATACAAATCCATGGCCAGCAAAATTTCCCCAGCCTCAAGGAAACATACTCAATCTTCATTTTTCATACAAAATTTTTAGAAAGAATCCGACTTGAAAGCTATCCTGAGAACTCCCAGGTTGCATGATCCTCCAATAAAGGGAGGTTGACTATATATACTAGAAGAAATGTGATTCGTTGGGTCATTCACTGACTTCGGGTTAAATTTTTGAATGAGGAAAATGAGTTTGCAAAATCAGTTAACTTTTAAATAAATGAATAAAAAGACAAAACCTGCTCACTCTATCTCCTCTAAATCTCTCTACTTTCCTCTTTCTCTCTCCAGGTATGGGTTAAACATTATTATTACTTTTAATTACCTAGAAAAATTAGTGGTTCTTAATAATGTGGGGTTTATCAGCACTACCTAAAGTGCAGTTTTACCCTCAAATGTCGCTGAGAGCAGGTGGCTGTATGGTATACACCCCCACCTCATGTGCACACATTTTGTGCCCACTGATTACGCCACAGAACAATTGCGTTCATAAATGCACCAATTTAAAATGTGTTACCCAATACTTCTCGGGGTGTCATTGTACTTTCTAAATTTTTTGGCTTATGACACTACGGGATAGCTCTGAGTAGACAGATACGAAAAAGGAGATAAATGAGAAGAAGAATAGTTCGCTATTAAAAACTGAAGAGTTGCCTCCCTTTCCTCCGTTTTTCAGATGACGATAATGACTAGGCATACAGTCATTTAATTACCCAACTCTTACACTCTCTATAAAAAAAAGAGAGAGAGAGAGAGAGAGAGAGGATGGAGAGGGTGAGGGGGTATCGAGATTATAACATAAATTCCTTTTCATATTCTTCAAAGAAAAAGGCAGTAAAAAAGAACTTCAAAAGCCGACATTACCCCATCAACCCAAGGCTTCATTGTGTTCGGTGGCTACCACTCCCACTCCCATCCCAGGACCCCATTCCCAACCATATACCACAAGTTTTCATTCCATTGTAATTCTGGTTTCAGCAAAAAGAATCAATTGGATGAAATGAGAAAATAAATAAACACTCTCCCCCCCCCACGCCACTTACCCACTTTCTCTACACACACAAAAAATATGACCTTCCTCGCAATACAGATAACGATTATTAGTATTAGTGAAGAAGCGCATACCAATATTGGAATCGAATCCTAATAACAAATGCTATATAAGCGTCTGCAACAAATTCAATACACACACACACACAAAAGTTATTGTGATATCAATCCAAATAAACGCTATACGAGTATCCCTCCCTCTAGTATATTTTAGCAAATCAGTCACAGATGGAGAACATGGCATGGCATGGAATGATGCATTTCTTGAGTTCCGACCGGAAATGGACTTCTGGTGAATCCACCGTGAGCCGATCATATTTAGTAAGCCATTACGGCTGGGGGGGGGTAGCTTTACTTCTGATTTCCACAAATAGACCAGTTGTATGGCCTACTGGGAATTGATCAAGGGTACAATGACATTGACTCATCCATCTTTTTTTTCACTATATATATATATATATATATATATATATATATATATATATATATATATATATTTGAACCAAGTGCAAGAGAGATACAAACAACTTCATTTTAAAGGACGGTTAAAAACTTTAAAAGATTTCTCAGTTGAAATATCTGAGATAGAGCAGGCCAATGCCTGCCATCCAATAGGATGTCCCATCCCCCTGCTAGAACAAAATAAGATAATTAAAAAAAAAAAAAAGGGTGCATTTGCATATCAGAACAGAAAATGCAGGGAGGCGAGCCACGTCCCACTCTACTGATTTACTTATTGACAAAAATAAACAGAAATATATAAAACACACCTTTTGCCTAAAATATTAATAAAACTTTGTAAGGAGAGAGAGAGAGAGAGAGAGAGAGAGAGAGAGAGAGAGAGAGAGAGAGAGAGAGAAGGGGGGGGCAAGAGTTAAAAACATGCAATGAAACAAAAAAAACATAAACAAAGATGGCGGAAGGAAAAATTTAAAAAAATAAAAACACACACAACAAAAACGAAAGGAAAACAAGAATAAAATTGATAAAAATTAAAAAGCAAAAAGTTAGGCAGCAGCAGGAATGGGAAGAAGAACTGTCAGTCAAATTATGGTTATATATGTATATATATATATATATATATATATATATATATATATATATATATATATATATATTGCTTTTTATGTACACACACACACACGCATATGTACATGATTATTTATATATGTACACACACACAATTATATCTACATACATATATACCTCATAAAAACGTAACTATATTTACATGTGTATATCAGATAAACGAGTGCGCAAGCTTTACCATATATATATATATATATATATATATATATATATACATATATATATATATAAACTTGAAGTAAAAACAAAAAAACAAAAACAAAAAAAAAGAAAAAGCATTTGTAGGTAAGGAAGTGACTAATAAATTGAAAAGCGAAGACTAAAAGTGGCCCAGGGTTGTGTAAGCAGGACGATGGGCATAGGTGGGTCGATAAACAAACACAGAAGTTAAAAAAAAATAATAATAATTTTAGGAGGGAGGAAAAGGAACGAGGAAAGGGGTGGGGGTAAACGCTCTAGTTACACGGTGCCATCCAGTCATACGATTAAGTTCTATTCTGGGGAGATGAAAAAAGATGAGATAGAATAATCAGGAAGAAAATATGGATGCTGGGAAGATTCTGTGGAAGCGGTTGGCCTGAATGCGCGGGAGAGGGGAGGGAAGGATCGGGAGCTGCCAGTTAACAACAAAAAGACAAAAACATTTTTTTTTTTTTGCATTCATTCATTAAAAGACACTTGATTTTCTTTTGGTTTCCCGATATTCACTACTCCCTCTCTCCCCGACTCCCACACAAAGAAATAAAGAATATAGGTTCGGTAAAATATGCGGACTATTTTAAATCTCTTCCAGAACCTAATAAAAATAGCAGTTAATTCGGTCGGCCGTATGGGTTTACGGTAAATCAACAGTATAGGGGCGAGGTAAGGCGCTTATTCAATTGGCTAATAATACCTATTATAAAAGACATTGATTCGTTGGCATTATTTATTTTACAGTATATCAAACCTTGGGGGGGGGGGGTACTTAATAAAAAAAAATAAAAAAATAAAATAAAAACACGTGGTAAGATTCGTTGTGTTTGAATAGGATTCGAAACACAATCGCCAAATGATTTCCAACTGGGATCAGCAATAAAAACTTATACTCCTGCCCAAACTCAGGTACATAGCTTATTGTATTTATTTGCTTCCTCACCAAAGCAAATTAGGCACAAGGCCGTTTTTAATGTGGGGTAAAAACCAGCTCCCCTAAAAGTAGGCAAAAAAGAGGGCACTCTGGTTGCCAAAAATAATAATTGTCCCAATATAGAGGGTTTCCCTCCATTGACTGGTACAAATTATCTTAAGTGCAACATCTGCAGGCCAGATACTACACTTTGATCCCGGCCCGAAGGCCAAGAAGTATTTATTTGCTTGCCCACTGAGCAAATTAGGCACAAGGCCGTTTTTTAATGTGGGGAGGGGGGAGGGAAAAGAGGACCAGCTCCCGATGGGTGGGAAATGGGAGCTGGATAGTGACAATTGGTATGAAGGGTTGGTATTTATTTGCTCCCCCACCGAGCAAATTAGGCACAAGGCCGATTTTCAATATAAGGAGTGAAGGGGAAATGGGGACCAACTCCCCGGGGAGTAGGGGAGCTGGATAGTGACAATTGGTATGAAGGGTTGCCCCTACATTGACTAAGGTCTTATATGTGGGGTTGCCCCCACATATGGTCTTTGCTTGCAGTATCTGCCGGAACAGATACTACACTTTGATCCTGGCCTGAAGGCCAAGAAGTATTTATTTGCTTCCCCACTGAGCAAATTGGGGACAAGACCGTTTTTAATGTGGAGAGAGAGGGAGGGGGGGACCAAGGTCTGATATGTGGGGTTACCCCCACATATATGGTCTTTGCTTGCAGTATCTGCCGGAACAGATACTACACTTTGATCCCGGCCCGAAGGCCAAGAACAGAAAAAAGGCAAGCCTCTTTTCTATCTTTATTTATCGAAAGACTTCAGAGATATAATAGCATGTTCGCAGAAGGAAAAAGACATCCACACACACTATATATATAATTATTTACTATAATAATTATTAAATACCTACAGACACTAGTGTTTTATCCTTTTGGGAATCATCAGTGCAAGGTGTCACGATTAACACCAGTCGATAGATTCGAACCCGGTAACAGAAGCCATCTCTGGCTTCATTAGCAAGGACCCAATCCATTTGGCTACCGTTAACCGCAAGAAATACTGTTGAAAGTTAAACATTTATTTTTTTAAAAATGTTATATATATATATATATATATATATATATATATAAACTAGCAGGCCACCCGGTGTTGCACAGTTGTAAAATATGCATAAATATATTTTAATTCATATGCACATGCAAGTATTTTGTTTTTTCTAAATAGTTCACTCTTGTAAGTAAAAGAAAAAATACTCGGACTGAGTTTAAAACCAAAACCTAAAGATAGTAAGTCAGGTATAACAACCCTTAAATGAACGCGACACGATCTTTAAAAGGTGTTTTCAAACAACTTATTCTTAACATTAGTAATCTGTAATGTGAATTATACATGCCTGCCCATTCGTGAAACAGTAAACAGAGAAATATTCAATGACTCCCACATACCACTTTTTCAATTTTGACCCCTTAGCAGCCCTTTTTTCCAGATGAAAATAGATTTAAAAGTTTTCCGCGTGTCTGAATATCCTCTATACCGAATTTCAAATCTGTAGATCCAAAATTTCTTGAGTATATAGGTTGAGAAGTGTCCTCACTCACACAAATTGTTACTATATATATATATATATATATATATATATATATGAACGAATGGAGTTATGTTTGAAGGCTATGACAATGCAGTCTTGTAGGAGAACACCGTTGAATATGAGATGAAGAAGAAAGGATAATGAAAATATTGAAATATTTCAGTAATTTTCAATTATAAAATATTTATTTACTAATATAACGTGATGCACCAGGATGGAAATATGGTGTAAAGTTTCCAAATTTTCAGGGCATACTCCATTTTCAAGAAGAAGAAAAAGAAATATGTGCAATCACTTAGGGTAGGTGTTCTTGTTTGTGTCAGAAGCCGGAAGGTGGAAAAAGAAAGCGAGAGATTGCTTTTTTTGCTTTAAAGTCTGTAAATAAATAACTTTTGAATTTACTTTGAAACAATCGTAAGAAGTTCTTGTCATGGCATTTTATTTCTCTCTCTCTCATATATATTTCAATTTGTCTTTACATAAGCAGTAATTTGTTGTTACACAGTCATGAGCATGTTTCGGTCTTCTAGTATTTGGTAACTAGAGACCACTTCAGGCAACAACGCTTATTTTCGAAAGCGGAATTCTTAAGATTAAGAATTTCGCCTTCGAAAATAAGCATTGTTGCTTGAAGAGGTCTCTAGTTAGTAAATACTAGACGACCGAAACATGCTCATGACTGTGTAGCAACAAATTACTGCTTATGTAAAGACAAATTGAAAATGTAACTTGCTCTACTTCCGTATTGAGTTCACTGGTTACCCTACTTTTAAAAAATAGCAACCTCAAATTTATATTATATATATATATACGGTCTCCGCTAATCGAGCCAGAGATGTCTCGTGTCGCGGGGTTCGAATCGTTCGACTGGTAGTAATTGTGACACCCTGCACTGAAGAATCCCGAAAGGATGAAACACTAGTGTCTGTAGGTATTTAATTATTATAGTAAAAAAATAATTATGACAGCCCCTTTAAGAAATACGTTTCTTATAGTTGAGCACTTTCTGTTGAATAAAAGTCGGTCAATTTAGCTCTTATGCGTAGATCGTCGTATAACGACTTGATCACTGTCTGTCTGACGTAATGAACATTTAAATTTAAAATGTTTAAAATTCAACGCTATTTCACACGATTAATGGTAGCCGAATGGATACGGTCTCCGCTAATCGAGCCAGAGATGTCTCGTGTCGCGGGGTTCGAATCGTTCGACTGGTAGTAATTGTGACACCCTGCACTGAAGAATCCCGAAAGGATGAAACACTAGTGTCTGTAGGTATTTAATTATTATAGTAAAAAAATAATTATGACAGCCCCTTTAAGAAATACGTTTCTTATAGTTGAGCACTTTCTGTTGAATAAAAGTCGGTCAATTTAGCTCTTATGCGTAGATCGTCGTATAACGACTTGATCACTGTCTGTCTGACGTAATGAACATTTAAATTTAAAATGTTTAAAATTCAACGCTATTTCACACGATTAATGGTAGCCGAATGGATACGGTCTCCGCTAATCGAGCCAGAGATGTCTCGTGTCGCGGGGTTCGAATCGTTCGACTGGTAGTAATTGTGACACCCTGCACTGAAGAATCCCGAAAGGATGAAACACTAGTGTCTGTAGGTATTTAATTATTATAGTAAAAAAATAATTATATATATATATATATATATATATATATATATATATATATATAATGTGTATGTGTGATCCAAAGGCGCTGCTTCATAGCGCTTGTGTATGACTAGACGAACAAGCATTTAAAGCCTACATTAAAACTAGACTGTTTTTACAGTTGAGTGTTTATATAGTAAGATTATTAACACTGAAAAGTGCTTGATTTGTGTATGCATGTACATACACAAAACTTAGAAGGAAAATGATAAATAAACACACGCACAACAACAACAACAATTATATGTAACTTAGAAGGAAGAGGGATAGGCTTCCACTTGGCGTAAATGTATAGTTCTTCGTAAAAAAAAAAAAAAAAAAGAACATTGTAGGTAGTTGATAACTGCGAATATACGTGCATTTAGAGATCATCCGTTACACCTGTGACTGATGGCTCAATGGTTACACCTCTCGACTGCTGATAAGATGATCAGGTTTTAAATCACAATTTAAAGCACCTACCAGTTTCTAGTCACACTAAATAATTGTAATACAGCTGCGTGTAAATGAACATAAAAGTGTGTATGTGTGATTATAACAGTTCTTCAGTGTGGCTAGACACGGGCATATATCAACACCGGATCGTTTTGTCAAGTGTACAACATCTTGCACGCCATACAAGCCATAAAGTAAGGGAAATTTTAGTGCTTATATACGACTTATCAGCCTGCTCTATTCTTTTACGCATGATATACACCTAACTTAGGAGAAAGGGAGAAGATATCCACGTACAGATGAGTCAGAAATAACCGGGCAGTAAATGTTGTAGAAAATACGATTGTAAAACAAAAACAAACAAAATATGTACATTAAAAAAAAAAAAAAGAAGCTATTATTTGAACTAAAAATGCTTTGACAGCCGTGTTATTTTTGATACCCTGTCTACATCCCTTACACACCCACACATTTATACAGATGTGTACGCTTTGCATATCAATCTTATATATTCAATACAGATAAGAGATTATGGGTAATTCCTTTTTGAATCTATAAATCTACTACATAAAGAGCAGTTGTATGTGTGTATGTTTGTATATCCAGCTAAAATTAAAAAAAAAAAAAACTACAAAGCAAACACTTACAAAGTTGATATCAGCTTGTTCGATGTTGCCTCGGATGAATAACATTCAAAATTAAAAAAAATAAATAAAAAACATTCATTCTATGACTCTAAACCGATGCAGATTTCACAGGATGGGGTGGGGTCTAATTCCCATATATTTGATATATTAACATTTTAAGGGGTTATTTCCCCTTTTGCTGAAATATTCCCCACATAATCTATAAAAGTGTGTTTTTTGTCTAAAGAGAAAGAATAGGCTGGGCAGAGAAGAAAGAGGAGAGGAGCAGGGAAAAATAGAGAGGTAGATGTTTTAATAGGAATATGTTACACTTTTGTCCCGGGCAATGCCGGATAGCCCTGCTAGTTTGAAAATAAATTTAAAAAGAACAACAAAAAAACACATAAAGATAGAAATGAGAGGAATATGCAGCCAATCATGTTATTGTTACTTAAAAAAAAAATAAAAATAAAAATAAACGGGGACAAAGAAAGAAAAAATGTCAGTAATTTACGTTTTTTTTTTTGTTTGTTTTTGTTTTTTTTAATTTGTAGCAAAATTAGGATTTAAAAAATTAGGATTAAAAAAAAAAAACATCTGGATTTACATTTGTCCTTTAAAAGAATCTGTTTGTTCTGATGACTAAAAGAAAAAATATTTCAAAATATTTTCTAAAGTCTTTCTATCATGCCAACGATTTGAACTGACCTACTTGTCTACACGGTTTTTGTTTTGCTTTAATTTTAATCCTTCTTTGTCATTTCCACACATCTATTTAGTTGTCTATCAAATAACTTAATCTCAAATATAGCTGTCGGGCTATAGGGGACGAGCCAGATCGCATTTAAACATGAATTTCGAACTAACAATAAATGCCTCTGAAAGGTGCAACTTTGATTTATTTTAACTATATTTCATATTATTTGGATTATTCGGACTATTGTTCTCATCTTCAGTGTTATTTCACATTTTGATCGGTGTAACATTCAAACTTCTTTAGATATACTTTATCAAACTAACAAAGTACTCGTTGCATAATGGATAAAGTACTTCGTGAAATTCAATTGTAAATTACACTCTTCTGCAGGTTGCAGGTTTAATCCTCAGTGCAGGTGACATTCAAAAAATACAATTACGAAGGAGTTTAGACTTATACCCAATCGTGACTGATGAAACAAGAACATGCTATCCTTGTGGATTAAAAGGGTTTCATTCGAAATTTTGTGCAAATGCAAGAGTTTTACAAGATACATCTGGAGAAGGTCGGGGGTTACATCGGCTGAAACGTTGTGTGAATAACACTCAGTATGAGAATAATCCAAATAATATGAAGGATTTTTAAAATTTGTTTTAGTTTGTCATTATTTCATTCTTAATTTCAAGAAAGATCAGATCGCTAGTAAGTTACGCATAGGCGAGAAAAGCAGTCACACAAGATGTTGGCTGATAGTTTTATTAATACAGAGATTTGAAAACTTGAGGTAAGGTATATAACTCTAGAGGTTTAATGACGAGATCGTGCTAATGATGAAGCGTCCAACGATATGAGTTGTCCTTCCATGGATGCGTAGACAATAGTCAACTGCAGGTGAAGAGCAAATGAAAAGAAAATGTCAGAAAAATGGCTGCCAAATCTGCTGGCTGGATAGTTGGCTGGCTTGGTTCGTTTCGGTGGAGATGAAATAATTCCACACAGCAAATCAGTGGTACAACTGCTGATAAAGTATCAGACTAGACTACCAGCAATCATCCACTGACGGACTGGGAAGAACGGCACAAGTAAAACGTAGAGTTGATGTGTTCACAAAAAGAAGATAACTTTGTTGTGGTGGTTGTTGAGCAAATTTGACTTTTTCGTAATGTCAACAAAAATTTCAGGATGCTTGGTCTGTTCATCTTGTAAGTTCCATGTCCAATTCAGGTCAGTTCCGGATGTTACAGATCGGACAAATCCAAAGATTATAGTGGACAAATGAATTATGAATATGTGCAATCGTAAATGTGCATGAAAACATTTTTTTTTATTATTCCTCTTAATTCCAAACAATTGGAATGTAAGGGGTTACTCTATTCAAGACCATTTCTAACAGACGACTGTTGGGAGTTGAGCAAAAAGGTGTCTGTTCGCGTTATGTTTAAACTTATGCATGTCAGTACAGCTTGGAAAGCAGGAAACAGGGAGAAAATTCTAACAGTCAGAGGGATGAAAAACTATTAGAGTAGAAAGCTTTCCTGCATTTATTGACGCCTAACAGTAAAGGGATGAAATTTTGCTGCTTGTCGGATTAGTCAGAAGTATGTCAGTCGAGGGGGCACAAGTGATATGAGTTCATCAGAGCAGATTCCATTAAGTACTTGTAAAACAGACACAGAGATGCAACATTGTGACGATGGGACAGAGATTGGAGCTTGGCTGATAGTGTGGGATCTATTAGAAGAGCGAGAGACTAGTGGTAGATGCACCAGCCCAGATGTGGCAATAATACTCCTGACATTGGCAAATTATGGCTTTGTAAAAATATGCGATACTCTCTAGCATGGGTAATTTTCTAGTGTAGCTCACTTGCCATAAGCATATTATATATATATATATATATATATATATATATATATATATATATATATATAGATAGATAGATAGATAGAGAGAGAGAGAGAGAGAGCAAACTTATGTGTGTGCATTTCTAGCTTTAATGTAACTTTGATGATTACAAATTGATTTTTTTTTTCAATTTATTAATTGTTTATTGAAAAAATAAAATGCAATAGTATAAAATGAAATATTACCCCCCGCTATTTTTTTTGTTTTTAGAAATAATGAGAAAATTAAGTCCCGAATGCATTTCGGTTTCTTTGTAAATAACTCGCCCATTTTGATTTTTTTGTTTACGGTTAAAAAAAAAAAAAAAAAAAGAGCAAGAAAAATTGAACCACTTTCTGACTCTTCAAAATTAGAAGCATTTAAATCATTAGAAAAAATAAGAGAAAAAAAAAGAAAAAAAAACGACTGAGTAATTTTTTCTTCAATGGGTACACAAAACGGATGAAGATGAAATTGTTGAAGGAAATCTATTGTTGGTGCTTTATTAGTCTTAAGCTAAGGACTAACAATTTAGTAACAGTATGATTATTGTAACCGAGATGAGATCGCTAACCCGACGGTAAATACATGTTACTTGCAGCTCCATATCACACAAGTCCGAACAAAGATAGGCTGCTCCGGTAACTAATACCTTTTGAAGGATTTATACAAAAACAAATACTAAAACGATTATTTTAAATTCTAATTAATCAAATAATCCCATTAACGAGAGAGATTAACCAGCTTACTAACAGGACCCCTACTTAAATGCCACGCATAGCATTGCACAAAAGTACTGGGAGGGGGGGGGGAATAAATGAGACCAACTTGCTTTCAACTCTAGGACAAGAAGAAAAAATCTACGGTGATTCTCATGCCGTGATGATAATGCTTTATTAATAATAAGAAAACCCCAGCCATAAAGATTATAGTGCTTGCTAATGGACCATGGGTGCATTCTTAATCAAGATATACTATATAATATGGTACTTGATAACTCTTCTAAAGTTGCGTGGAGCAACGATCATTGTAGATATCTCATATGTGTGTGTGTGTGTGTGTGTGTGTGTGTGAGATATCTGTGATACTTTTTACTACTAGTTTTTATTATTCTTTATGTCAATACAGTCATATCTTGCTACAATGTGCAGACCGTTTCGATTATAATAGATCTCACCATGCATGAAAAGTTAAAATTAAAAATGGTCTGGAAACCTTTTTAATTTTAAATTTTCTTGCCTGGTGAGATCTGTTATGATCGAAACGGTCTGCACATCGTAGCAAGATATGACTGTATTGACATAAAGAATAATAAAAACTATCATTTGCTGTCGTTGATTGAGCACTATCAACGACCCTTGTTGGAATTCAATTATTCTTAATTTTTGGATATCTTTCTACCTGGAATATATATATATATATATATATCTATATATCTATAAAAACAGAGATGTGTGTGCCACAGACGATTTCTGATTGGTTAATCCAATAATCACATCTCCTAAAAAACTATGGTTCGTAGGCTTTTAACGATACCATAAAATATTATGGCTTTATTTATTGTCCATCTTGGAAGGGTTTAATTTTTTCCTAACTTGCGATTTACAAATTACAAAGATACGAAACTAACTTACAATCTAACAATCGAACCTCCGACATCACGGCCGTCATTATGAAACTAAACTAAAAAAAAAAAACCCGCGTTCACTCGTGGTCTTTACATTTCGGGTTTGGGTACGTGTGCAGTTTTCCATTGACATTAAAAAATGGAAATATTTTTAAAAAAATATATATTGTACGTACTCGTCATGGGATAAAGTTTTCCTACAGAAAAAATCACGTAATTTCATCAAGTAGTTATTTTTTTATAGCGAAAAAAGAAAAAAATCAACGCTACAAGCGAAATTAAACAGAAAGTTCAAGTAGGGGGATTTCCCCCTTTTTTTTTATAGCGAGGCCAAATTTCGCGAATTTGGCCATTTTTTAAAGCAGTTTGGCCTTCAAAATTTCTGTTTGGCCATTTTCTTCACCGATGAAATAAAAGAAGCAAATAAAAACAACGCAATAAAACTTTTAAAAATACGGCACACTTTTGTTGTTCTTGTTTGTTTTTTTTGGTAATTTTCCTTATTTTTTATTTTTTCAAGATAATACTATTAAATGGACACTATTATGCCAAATTAGCCCCCCCCTCCAAAAAAAAAAATGCACAAAAATTCGAGATTTAAAGTTTTGACGAGATAATTTAGCGAATTGTCCGGACTATTGCGAGATAACCATCCATTAGTTTTTCCTGAAATTTTGCCACAAATTGTATTTCATTACATAGATGTGCATAGTAACAACATTTTTTTGCCGAAAATTCCCGTTGCGTCTCCAGATTTCATCGGTGAAGAAAAAGGCCAAACAGAAATTTTGAAGGCCAAACTGCTTTAAAAAATAATATTTAATATATTCAACGATTTGACCTTTGAGAACTCTACCAAACTCCTCCTACAATTTTGGGTCTAAACAGTAAACACGTGATATTTTAGATATAGATTCCTTGGACATGGATCTAACTTATTAACTTTACTTGATCCCTAAACAATAAATGTTAAAAGGTCATAATAGGGGTCAAAGTTTTAAAAAATTTACCCTTTTTTTTTTTCTCAGCATTAACCTCAAAACACCTGGGCAACGCCGGGCACCGATTGCTAGTATATATATATATATATATATATATATATATATAATTTGAAATCGTTAATAACAAGGCCTGAAGCCACTTGAGATAAGGAGCTAAGAAATTTAAAAAATATTGCTTTAAGGCTAAAAACAAGCCAATAATAAGTGTGAGGTGGATAGATTCCGACCCAGGAAACAGAAATTCTTCCTCCTTTGTCAGAAACATCACTCATGGAATGAGAGGATTAAAAAAGACAAAATAAGGGAAGCAAGAGGTACAAGGCTGCCGGTTGGTTGGTTGGTTGTTTTTGTTTTACGGCATATCAACCTTTTTCAGGTTATTTAATGCCGAATCTAGTTATTTTGAGGAACGATTTTTAATGGAGTATATTTGTTTTTTAAGTCGGATTCTATTTAACCCATAGTTGGGACCCTAACAGATACTACCACTCGGGTCAGAGTGGACCTGGGAGCAATGGCAATTAAAGGGTGGCTCCACACTCCCCAAGGCCCGCAAGGTGGGGCCTCACCATTGGATATAGTTTTAGGTCATATCCAGGACCGTCAAGGCTGCCGGAAGTAAACCCAACATCCAACAATGTCAGCAGTTGCTCCTTTTCAGAGTTTTTCTTTCTGTTTTTTCTTATGTTGACTTCTCACCAAGTTATTTTCCTGTTTATGACGTAAAAGAACACTTGAAATTAAAATGTTTAAATTCAACGTCATTTCACGCGGTTAATGGTAGCCGAATGGATACGGTCTTTGCTAATCGAGCCAGAGATGGCCAGTGTTGCTGAGTTCGAATCTGTCGACTGGTGTTAATCATGACACCCTGCACTGAAGATTCCCGAAAGGATGAAACATTAGTGTCTGTTGGTATTTAATTATTATAGTAAAAAAATAATTATATATATAGGGAAATATGTTTATTCAATTAGATTTCGCCTTTTATTTATACCAACCCTTTAATCTATGAAGCTCAATGTAATTATAGAGCATATAACAAATAAATGACAAGTGTTTACTCCAAATTTCAAGAATTGACATAATTATATGAATGATTTTGCGCTACGAAACGGACGCTGTCAAGAATTGTGCATGTCAACGTACTTAAAATAAACAGTAAGATGGTCAACACCTTGAAATTTGGAATATAAACTTTCGTCATATATATATATATATATATATATATATATATATATATATATATATATATATAACGCATTTACAGACTACATATTTTTCAGGAATTAACTGAATCCGTATTTTAAAACTACTGTTACCGTTGAACTATGCGGAAGCTGACGGTGGTCAAGTTGTTAACGACACGGACTGACGATTTGGGTGTTCCAAGTTTGAATCCTTTTTGATTCACAAAAATCACTTTCACTTAGGATGTTAGCAACCTTCACATAGTCCCTTCCATAAGTATTCGATGTCTTTCTAGAAATAATTATAAGTAGAAAAATATCGAGGACACCAATGGCAACAATAGAATCTTCGGATGCACGCGATATAATAATGGTGATTAAATTGGGTTAGCATTCAGGGTAAATATAGATGATTTAGGAGATTCGTAACTAGAAAAGTCAGATATCAAACGAATAAATGGTTATTGGGAACAGATCGAATGCACTTTTTGAAAGGTCAATCACCCGAGATGAGAGCCTACCGAAACAAGTCGCTGAGATGGGGTTGGGAGGAAAAATGTATACTTTGCTAGATAAAAAAAAAAATTAAAAAAAAAGCAGTTGATGTACCTCAGTTGATGTACCTTTATAACGATCTTTTGAGCTTTCCCGCCTCTTCAATGAATGACCTAGTCTCGGTATTATTGCCTCCACCTTCACACCAATAAAAATTCGGATAAAACCATAAAATTCAAATTTTTTGGTGGTTTTCATAGAAATTCGTTCAAAGAAGTGGCGGGCAGAGTTTTTTTTTTTTTTTTTTTTTTTTTCAGTTAATGAAAAAAAAAAATGGAAGAAAGTGGAAGCAAGATGACTGATCCTCATCTTAACGCATCGTTTCTATCACACCCCTCGCCCCTTTCCCTTCAATAGGGTACATGCTGTTTTGTATTTCCGGTTTTATTTTTTAAAGATTTTTGTTCTATATTCAGTGAAAAAAAAAGGAGTCCTTTTTTTTTCTTTTTTTAATTAAAAACACAACAGAGTAAGAGAGCGAGAGAAACAATAGATTGGGTTAGACAGCCTAATATATAAAGCAGATTCAGCCTCTTTATTATTTATTTTGTTACCGATAGTTTTTGTCCCACAAAATCAATGTTTAACTTTGGTTTATCAGGGTGTTTTTGTGTGTGGGTCGCTGCAGCATGTTAGTAAAAATTGTGATTGGATTGGATTCTTCGTAGAAAAATTGGCTGAAATTCTTTTCAAATGTTTGCCATCTTAAGAAAAAAACGACGTAACTCTGTATTCGTTTGTACCGAGTTACGTCGTTTTTTTCTTAAGATGGCAAAAAGTAACTCTGTATTCGTTTGTACAGAGTTACTTCTGATTGAAAAAAAAATGCCCTCTCAAAATATACAAAAAAGTCATAAACAAATTGCAAGTAATATCCCTACCGGTCAACTTATATATATATATATATATATATATATATATATATATATATATATATATATATTAGTTGTAAGTTTAATCCTGGGATAGGGAAAGGTGCCAGTCTAGCTGCACTGATGAGTTGTGCTACAAAGAAACAATACAGCATGTGGATGACTCTTTACATAGCTTTTCTAATAAACAAGAGTTTGAGCAACAGAAAGAGGGAGATAGTTAAAAAGAAAAGAGAGTTTAAAAAAGGGGAAAATACAAGAGAGGGGGGGGATGGAGTAGAAAATATTTTTGATTGTTTTTTTTTTTTAACGACGCCTTTAAAAAAATAA
The DNA here is from genome assembly GCF_053919585.1 of Euprymna scolopes. Classification (NCBI taxonomy): domain Eukaryota; kingdom Metazoa; phylum Mollusca; class Cephalopoda; order Sepiida; family Sepiolidae; genus Euprymna; species Euprymna scolopes. Next base: position 69,183,257 of record NC_136507.1, read on the forward strand.
AACAAGGCTAATAAAGACAATGTGAGTAAGAGTGATGACAGACGGAGGGAGAAAACAATTATGATTTATTTTATTCATTGTACACTTCATATCTTCGTCATTATTTTTTTTCCTCTTTCAAAGACAAATATTTTAAATATGCAGAATATTGAATGACTGACTGCACACACACACATTATATATATATATATATACATATATATATACACACACACATATATATATAGTATATATATAGTCTGTCTGTGTGTGTATATATATATATATATATGCATATACATAGATAGATAGATAGATAGCGTGTATGTCTGTTTGTGTGCATATTGGCTATTTAATCCTCCAATGAAAATAAAATGAAAGCGAAAGTAAAAAAAATAAATATATAAGCAAAACAAAAATAGTTAAAAAATAAATAAATAAATAAATAAATAAATAAATATCATCCCCACAAAATGCCCGAACTAAAGAAGACTGTCTGGTGATAAGATGAGAGACGAAGACGGACGCCACGTTCATTATTGTTTGTTTCTTTTATTAAATATCAAAGAATGATGATGATAATAATAATGATGATGACGAGTGTACAAACAGCGTCTTAACATGTGTGTGGGTAGGGGTATCGCATACGGGTCGGTAGCCGGAGAGGGGCGAGTGGGAGATGACGAGTTAAGTCGACCGGCAGGTTTTTGTGGAAAGATGAAAAAAAAAAAAAAAAAAAAAAAAAACGAAAACAAAAAGATGAGGATGACAACGAAGAAGCAGAAAAAAACGTGGCGGGGGGGGGGGAAAGGAAAAGAGGAGGAAAAGCAAGCCGATGAACGAGAAAGAGAATATTCCTAAACGGCGGAAGAGAGGGAGTGGAAAGAAAAAAAGGAAAAGAAAGGTCGATGTGAAAGGGGGGGGGGGTACGTCAATCCATTATCGGACTCTGCTCGGTTGGACTAATTAATTGATTTTTCAGATTAGGCAAATATAATTGCTGCCGCCTTGGTCAAAATGAAGGGCCGCGATTGGTTGCATACTAGCACGAGCAAACGGTACCTGCTGGGACGCCGCCAGCCAAACAGGCACCTAACCAACATGAGCCAACTCAAAGTTTTTTTTTTTTTTTTAAAGAACTCAAGTTCAAATGAAAGAACTTTTTTTATATATATGGGAAGGTCACCGCTTATTAAAACTCGAAGGCCACTCGAGGATACGTATAACTGAATATCAGGTGGCCGATGAGACAATATCGTGATGATCAGTAATGCCGGAACTTGGCTAGTGTTTGTTTATTTAAGAGAACGGCTCAGCAAGAACTTGATTAAATTACACTTGAAACCGACCATATTATAGTCAGCTAGGAAGCAGCACCGCGATATAGTGTTCCCGCAGATGGGCAGTTCTAGGAAAAATGCGCTGTCAGTCAGATCGGAAGCCTTAACACCGATTCAAGCGTCAGTCTTATACGGTTAGTTACTTAAAAAGAACTATTCCGTGAGAGGAGAGGTCAGCTTTGCCTTAAAAAACTGCCCTCAGTTCATAGTTCAGTCCCCCCCCCACACACACACACTTCACACAATAACATCATATTTTAAAAGCGACCTTGTTTTGTAGATGAAACTTTTGTTCCCAGTCGCAGCATCCCCATCCCATGGGTCAATCTCATATCAAACACTGCGTTTTATGGGATAATAATTGACGAGGCAAACAACGATTCTGGTTAAAGAGCACACCTCTGCGATGTGGGGTAATGTTTTTGGCACACTGCCAATATCAGAGGACTCCACTTCCACAAAAAAAAAACAAAAAAAAAAAAACTCAATGATTTTACACCCTGATTACTTCCGGATCCGATAATAGTCATCTTCATCGTATCCAATTAACGTGGTAAAAAAAAAAAAAGATAAAATCCTTTAAACCTTCAACTTCCAAAAGAGTGTCCATCCTCAATGTGGGCGATACTAGGAATACAATTACGAAACTTCTACTCGGCCATGGCTGACGGAACAAGAGCATACTGTCGTCATGGATTAAATAAAAGGTTCCATTTGAAATTCCATGCAGATTCTTGAGTTTAACGAGATGCACCTGAAGAAGTTCGGAGGTTACATCGATCGAAACGTTGTGCAAATGACACTCGATATGCAAAAGTAGTCCAAATAATCTAAATAGTACAAATCTTCGTCTAAAAACGTCAAAAACGTAAATAAATATTTGTTTTGTTATTGAAGTTTTAAAATAAATACAAAATAAATAATTACTTACGAAATCAGTAATACAATAAATAAATAATAAATAAATAATGCTTAAATATTAATTATAAACTGCTATATAATTTTAAAAACTCGGGCTGACGACAACCTGGTCGTTTTTCAGCGGAATATTTAGAAATTATTATGGAGTCAACCATTTAGATAATCAAATTCTGCCTAATATCAACCAATCAAGATATTTGGATCATCGTCCATTTGATAAACCCAAAAGCCCTTATCAAGGGTGAAATGTCACAATAATAAACTGGGAGTTAACAAATAAATAAATAATAATCAACTGGCTGCTAACAAGGAGAAATCAATGGTAAACGGTTGTTGCGATAACGCAAATTAATTTGATAATGTTATCGAAAGAGGTGGAGAGTACTGGAAATCTGGGGGAGGGGGGGCTCCAGGGAACACCACAAGTTGTTCTCAAAGAGAAATCTTTGATGATGGCTTGTATGACTACTCCTAGTGAGTAAAAAATAATAATCAAACATCCACTGGATGAGTGCAAAGAGTACTGAGACTTTGGGGAGACTTATTGCCATCCAAATTCTAGTGAAGACCAATGGTCGCTATTAACGAGAAATTAATGGTAAGCGGCTGTTGCGATAACGCAAATTCATCTGCAACGGTTATCAGAAGAGGTGGAGAGTACTGGAAATCTGGGGAGATTTGTTGTCACTCAGACTCCAGAGAATACCACAAGTTGTTCTCAAAGAGAAATCTTTGATGGTGGCCTGGGTGATTACTCCTAGCGAGTAAATAATAACGAAACAGATTAAATTTTATCATAAAATTTCACATTTTAAAGAAAAGCAAATATTAATAAGAATTACGATGAAAAAACAAACAAACAAACAAAAACAATTCACATATTTAAGCATTCACGCTGTAATAAAAAAAAAAAAAAAAGATGGCGTCATGTGTTGAAATCATGCCAAACAAATAAATATGAAAAATACGGAATTCGATTTAGAGGCCATTATGAAATTCTGTGCACAACTTCATAATGATCTATAGGCGGTAGGATCTACATCAGATTGCGGTAAAATATTAAGATCAGTTTCTCTGTATTATTTATTATATAACTTTATAAGTGAGAGTTATACGCCAGGTACTTTTCAGGGTGCCTTCAGTTAGAGAGCTGAATGTAATTAGAGGGCAAAAGGGGTTACGTTCGAAGACTATTGAAAAGCAGATGGAATAAATTAGAAACGGATATACTGGTTTGAGTTCTTCCATACAACTTTTGCACATTCGCCGGGTTTGAATCTATTGACTGGCGTTAATCCTGACACCATGCACTGAAGATTACCGAAAGGATGAAATACTAGTGTCTGTAGGTATTTAATAGTAAATTATTATGTCAGCCCCTTTAAGAAACTCGTTTCTTATCGTTGAGCACTTTCAGTTGAATTAAGTCGGTCAATTTAGCTCTTATGCGCAGATCATCATATGATTAGATCACTTTGACTGACGTAATGTATAATTTCGACGTTATTTCACGCGGTTAACAATAGCCGAATGGATACAGTCCTTGCTAATGAAGCCAGAAATGGCTTCTGTCGCCGGGTTCGAATTTATCGACTGGTGTTAATCGTGACACCCTGCACTGAAGATTTCTGAAAGGGTGAAATACTGGTGTCTGTAGGTATATATGTATAAGATGGCATAAGTAAATATCATAAAACACAATTGCAACTGCTTTTCGGATTTATGTAATCATGCCCATATTTTGTTTCTTTGAAAGTTAGTGAATTATTATTCTGTGAGTCAGGGCGGAAAATATTAAAAAATTTACATAATTGTACGATTGTTTCTGCGCTACGAAACAAGTGCTGTCAAGCACTGAACATTTTAACATGTTAAAAGACATAAATATTTAAATGAAAAACATCTTGGAATTTGGAATGTAGATTTTTTTTCTCATTTACTTGTATATGCCCTGTGGTTATATTTGACATACATCGAGCTTCATAAATAAACAGATGGGTATAAATAAAGGGTGAAATATAATTAAATAAGTATATTTTTCCTATAAACACACACACACACACACACATATATATATATATATATATATATATATACACACACACACACACAAGAGTCTGTCAGGAGGGGTATTTGCGTTGAAAATAATTTTTCAACAAGACAACGTTTGCGTGCACTAAAGATTGACACTATTTTGGAGGCTAAAAGTTCAAAGGATTTAGTCCGTTTTTTTTTTTTTTTTTTTTTTTTTACTTTAATTGGATGCCATGAACATGGCTATTAGCGGATCCGAAAGTTACAATGTATAAAATCATAATATTATTTTTGATATCTGGAAAGGTCTATAAGAATTTTAAAAAAATGAACAATACGAGGAAGTCGCTGATTTTCTTTACATATATATATACTGTGGTAATTATTACTGACCGGAACTCGATGTGGAGGGGGGAGGCAGTCGTTCAAGCAAAAGGTTTAAAAAAGTGCTTGGTCGACTGATTTTATAGTAGTAGTAGTAGTTTGTTGTCCACCACGTGGGTCGGACTGAACTTTGCATAGCACCAACTTGTGAGTTATAAAAACACCCCTATCGTTGATGTGTTAGTTGGACTTTTTTGTTTAGTCAAGTTACACGTTTCACAGTTACTATTACAAAGACAATTTGTCGTTGTAAGCAACGAGGCAATACGTTGCAACTCCAGTTAGCCGAGAAAAGCCGAGAAGGATTCTCCACACAAGTTAAGAGTTTCATTGTTTTTTCCTTCTACGTCGAGTTCAGGTTTAGCCGTTGAGTTGCAGAAACGCCCCCCCCCCCCTTCAGTCGGTTAAAATCCGACAATATATATATATATATATATATATATATATATATATATATATATATATATATGAGTGAGAGAGAGAGGAATGAGAGAGAAGTGAGAGAGGAATGAGAGAGAGAGAGAAAGAAGAAGATGGATAAAAATGAAAAAAAAAAAAAATGAAGGCGAGAGATATAGAGAGTCGGGAGGAAGCTGCCTGTCACAACCGGAAGTTACGAGAATTTGACCGTAAAGAAGCAAAACACTTAAATGGACACTTAATTTCTCCGGTCCGTTTCAAGAGTTACTTTAGGACGCAACCAACAAAAGGAAGCAAGACGAACACAAAACTCTAATGAGATTCTACCGCAAACGTAGTGTTTAACAGGATTTGAGACCGCCGAAAGCGTACAGACAACTTTGTTAGCCTAGAGACACCGATGGTGAAAATCGCCGAGGAAACTGTAGACACGAACAGCTGGCTAAAAGTCTCTGGATTACTTGCACGAGAGAAACGAGATCCCCATTTACCCCTCCCCTCACCGAGACAACGAGCGATTTTTAGCGTGAAAAAAAATACTCCCTAAAGATGCATTGATTGAGACATAAAGTTAAAAATTGCTTCAGTCTATAAGGAGTGCCCGTCCCAAAACCGTAGACAAAACAAATACTACACTTTGATTCTAACGCAAAGGTCAGGGTTATTTACCTGCCCCCCACCTCATCCCCACTGCAGAAGGTTAAATATGACGGTAGTTTGGGGTATTCTAAGCGGATACATAGTTTGTCATAATTGGATACTTTGGTATCTTTTGGCAAGGACGCATCAGACGACTAGTAATAGATCAATCCCACCCTCGTAAAGAGGAGAGTAATGCCTGGGATCATAGCTTCATAGGACCGAAGAGAACCATTCATCATTTTGATCTGCGTCAGGTGTCTGACGGAGGAGTTGGAAGTCGATGCGTGATTGGCTTAGTGGTTAGCGACATGGATTATGAAACCGGTTACGTCGGACTAGCAGTAATACCAGCTGAGGGGTTCACCTTGGCGACATTCTGACGATCTAGAGGTTTTCTCGAACCATGAGACCCCTCTTTGCCGGGATGACGTATAGCTTGGTTTGGCCCTAAGAAATGCACTCCCAGGTATTACCTTCTCTTTTGAGAGATATACTGCCGATCGCCTAAAGCGTCTCTACCGGAGAATGCCGACGGATATGTTCTCATCTATTTTTATATCTTTCTAGAGTGTCCTATCTATGGAGTCGCCTAAAACTATTTTAAACTTTAACATCTCACCATGCTGTAGTTGGAAGCGGGCAAATAGCGGATCTATTATGGGCATTGTCGCAAGAATGTTATGGCAAGGTTAAAATGTTGGTTGCTTACGTGGCTAAATGCATACCGGCGTGATTTTGAAATAACCAGCACCCTCCTCCAATTTGTTCCCACAGATATTGGCCAAATAGCAATTTGGCTTCTACTAATCGTTTACAAAAGGTGGTGTGCCTTAGAATGAATTTAAAAAAATGCAAGTTGATTTACTGTTAAATAATGTTAGATGATACATTTCTAATTTTTTTTTTTTTTTTTAGATAAGGATTTATTATTCATATTGTTTGGATTCTTCGGACTACTGTTCTCATCTCGAGTATTATTTTCAATCATCAGTGCCGGCGATACTCAAAATGCAATTGCGAAGTACATATTACTTCTACCCAGTTATGGCTGACGGAACGAGACCATGCTACCACTGTGGATTAAATAAAAAGTTCCGTTCGAAATTCCGTGCAGATTCCCGAGTTCGACAGAAAGATTACAGAGTTTGATAAAATACACCTGAAGTAGGTCGGAGGTTACATCGATCGAAACGTTGTGAGAATAACACTGAAGACGAGATCAGCGATTCGAAGAATCCAAATAATACGAAAGTTAGATGACACTTTTTGTGTGTGTGCGTGTGCGATGGAGAGAGGATGGAGGGGCGATATTAAGAAATTCTACTGAAATTACATCACCTGGTTTCCGCAAACTTCTAGTATCCATAGTTACAATCGTATCAAGTAGCTCCACCGCCGAACAACAAGCGCCGCCACAACCACCACTACAATGTACGCGGCGACGGTCGGCGCCGCCACCACTTCGGCGTGCGAGCACCTCCATTTCTGATGACAAAACTATTCAGAAGCTTGCAAGAATTAGATGACTGTATTAAAAAAATATTCGGTGTGGCGAGAGGGGAGGGATGAGAAAGAGGGAAAGGGGGGCAAAAAAGTTTGAAAAAAAAATAATTCAAGGATAACGAGAGACAGATTTTCTTTTAGTAATCTAATCAGAGAGAGAGATAAAGGAAGAGAGAGAGATAAAGGAAGAGAGGGAGAGAGAAAAAAAAGGAAGAGAGAGAAAAAAAAGGAAGAGAGAGAGAGAAAAAAAAGGAAGAGAGAGAAAGAAAGAGAGAGAGAAAGAAAGAGAGAGAGAAAGAAAGAGAGAGAGAAAGAGAGAGAGAAAGAGAGAGAGAAAGAAAGAGAGAGAGAAAGAAAGAGAGAGAGAAAGAAAGAGAGAGAGAAAGAAAGAGAGAGAGAAAGAAAGAGAGAGAGAAAGAAAGAGAGAGAGAAAGAAAGAGAGAGAAAGAAAGAGAGAGAAAGAAAGAGAGAGAAAGAAAGCGAGAGAAAGAAAGCGAGAGAGAGAAAGGAAGCGAGAGAGAGAAAGGAAGCGAGAGAGAGAAAGGAAGCGAGAGAGAGAAAGGAAGCGAGAGAGAGAAAGGAAGCGAGAGAGAGAAAGGAAGCGAGAGAGAGAGAGAAAGGAAGCGAGAGAGAGAGAGAAAGGAAGCGAGAGAGAGAGAGAAAGGAAGCGAGAGAGACAGAGAGAGAAAGGAAGCGAGAGAGACAGAGAAAGGAAGCGAGAGAGAGAGAGAGAAAGGAAGCGAGAGAGAGAGAAAGGAAGCGAGAGAGAGAGAAAGGAAGCGAGAGAGAGAGAAAGGAAGCGAGAGAGAGAGAAAGGAAGCGAGAGAGAGAGAAAGGAAGCGAGAGAGAGAGAAAGGAAGCGAGAGAGAGAGAAAGGAAGCGAGAGAGAGAGAGAGAGAAAGGAAGCGATAGAAAAAGAGAAATAAAGGGAGAGAGAGAGATAAAGGGAGAGAGAGAGAGATAAAGGGAGAGAGAGAGAGATAAAGGGAGAGAGAGAGAGATAAAGGGAGAGAGAGAGAGAGATAAAGGGAGAGAGAGAAAAATAAAGGGAGAGAGAGAAAAATAAAGGGAGAGAGAGAAAAATAAAGGGAGAGAGAGAAAAATAAAGGGAGAGAGAGAGAAATAAAGGGAGAGAGAGAGAAATAAAGGGAGAGAGAGAGAAATAAAGGGAGAGAGAGAGAAATAAAGGGAGAGAGAGAGAAATAAAGGGAGAGAGAGAGAAATAAAGGGAGAGAGAAAAATAAAGGGAGAGAGAGAAAAATAAAGGGAGAGAGAGAAAAATAAAGGGAGAGAGAGAAATAAAGGGAGAGAGAGAGATAAAGGGTGAGAGAGAGAAAAATAAAGGGAGAGAGAGAGAAATAAAGGGAGAGAGAGAGAAATAAAGGGAGAGAGAGAGAAATAAAGGGAGAGAGAGAGAAATAAAGGGAGAGAGAGAGAAATAAAGGGAGAGAGAGAGAAATAAAGGGAGAGAGAAAAATAAAGGGAGAGAGAAAAATAAAGGGAGAGAGAGAGAGAAATAAAGGGTGAGAGAGAAATAAAGGGTGAGAGAGAAATAAAGGGTGAGAGAGAAATAAAGGGTGAGAGAGAGAAGAGAAATAAAGGAAGGGAGAGGACAAAAAGAAAGGGAGGAGAGATGGAAGAGGAAATGGGGTGGAAGAGAGAACGCTTTAAATACACTAACAACAAGAAACGGAGATTAATTATCGATATGATAATAAACATAATAATAATTAAGATGATGATAATGATAAAAAAAAAACTTGGAGGTGGAGGGGGGGGGGGCTATTTTCATTTCGGATAGCTGCGTGGCAATGGGCGAGAATAGCGGACTGCTGACCGCGCCGGTTTTACTCAAAGACCCTCACAAGCCGTATTTATAACTGTAGCAGATGATTAGTCACTAGTGGCGTGTTGGTTTGGTGCTGACTAAGTCGGCATGTGGAGCGGCGTGGGGAAAAGGCTCCTTAAAGGCTCCTACGCCCTACTCACGTCGAATCCTACAGAATCAACCTCACATCCCTAACAATCTAAGACGTATTTATTAAAAAAAAAAATGTTTAGAGGAAGAATCTATTTTTGTGGAACTCCGTTCAGTCATTCTGTATTTACCCCCCCCCCTCTACAAGAGGGCAGAGTTAAGTCGGTTTTCAATGTTGGAAAATCCACCCCACACCCACCCACCTCTGGAAAAAGCGGAGGGTAGCATGTTGGATTAGAGGAAAAATAAAATTTTCTCCGTCTAGAAGGATTTATCCACTCCCGGACCGACTACATAAAAATTTCATTTGAATTTAAAAAAAAAAAAAAAAAAAAAAAAAAATGTGACTATTTTGTAAAATTTGCCGACAAATATACGCAAAAAAAAAAAAAAAAAAAAAACACGAGCAGAGCTTTTTTTTTTTCGCAGAACTGTAAAATACAATACCGCAGAGCTACTCCTCAGTTGACTATAACATGGTTGTTTTCAAGTCCAACGTAATCAAGTTCTTGGTGAGCCGTCAACTCAAATAAATTAACCCCTATTCCATTTCTAGCATTACCGATCACAACAACGTGGTTTCACTTGACAATCATTAACCTTCATTCTCGAGTGGCCTCCGAGCTTTGATAAGTGAGGACTACAATATAAGCAACTGTTTATAAATTAGGCATAAGGCCCTAAAAAATGTGGGTAGTCTGAGGGGGAGATCGTTACGTTGGTAATGTCCTGTCTATCAAACTATAAACTTAACACATACAGATACTACATTTTAATTATCGCCCGAAGCGAAGCGATGTCATCCAGTGCATCTCCCTCCGGATTTTAAAACTTATTTAACACTAGCTGTCCCGAACCGGCGTTACCCAGGGGTCACTTTTGTTTAACTCATTTTCTGTTGTATCTTTTAAAATGTTATTGTTCCAACCCCATGATTTTTCAATCGAATTATATAATTAAATTAAAAAAAAAATCAAACAAAACACTAGCGAAACATCATTTTCGCACGATTGATGATATTCATTAGATATGTTTCTATCAGTATTTTGTTTAATTTTCGATTGTTAAGCAATTATCGAGGCTCGACTATAACGAATGAGACCACCATTTTGTTTTTAGTTCTAACTCGACAGGCTTTACATTACCTTTATTTTTAACTTAAAAACACTTTAAAATAAATTAAAACACAAAAACCTTATCTAGGTAGGTAGAGTAGTAATTCATCTTGCCTTTGGTAACATTTATTTGTTGTGTCTTCATTTTTCACCCCCTTTTGTTTTGTTGGTTATTCTGATAAAAAAAAAAATCACCAAATTTTAATTTTCATTCTTAATTCAGAGTGATTTTTTACCTTACATTTAAAAAGAATGACCTCATGGGGAGGTATGTAAACATGAACAGCTGTCTCGCATATTGGTATGGACATCCTTATTCCCCATAGACGATTTTTTGTCCCTATTTAATTGACTCCTCATGAGAGAAGAATCGAAGATCTGGAAAAGATCGGGTTTTTTTATATGAAAGATATTCAATTCCATAAGGTCCCTTCTGAATGTGACAAAAATTTAAATTTCCCCAATCGAGAATGATTTTTTTTTCTTTTTTTTGTCGATCGGTCGCCATTATGTTTAAAGTAAATTTTGATTTCCGGCTATCATATTGCTTAAAATTTAGGCTGTTCTTCTTAGGCTAATGAGACTTCTCCCAACTTTCGGTTTCTGGAGAAATCTTATGACAACGTGTTAAATAAAGCTGAACGAAATAAAAAGGAAAGAAAGAAAGAAAGAAATAATAATAATAATAATAATAATAATAATAATAATAATAATAATAATAATAATAATAATAATAATAATAATAAAATTTTATTTTAAGATGCGTTCACCCATCAAATGTTACGTCAGTCTTTCACGCTTCCAGTTAAATAGCATTTTCACCGCTAAATTTTATTTACAACAAAAGATTCATTCCCGTTTTTAATTTTTTCAGAATAGTAAAATAAAAATTGTAAATAAATTTTTATGTAATTTCCCCACGAAAGCAAAATGTGACAACAGATACTACACTTGTGGTCTTATACATTTAAGTTATTGTGCATGACTGTCTTCTTAGCCCGAATGCCAGATACTTTTTGTACCAGTTTAACTTTGGATGTTGTGTGTGTGTGTAATGAATTTCAAAGTTAGGCCTTTATCAAAAACAATTCCCGTTTTTTTTTTTTTCTCTTTTGAAATCGATTTATTATAAAGTTTCTGTATACATATCATACACTTATTCGCCTCAAACAAGGTATATTGACACCTAGACGTAAGGGGCTAATATTACCCTCTCAACCCTTTCTAAAAAAATACACCGTCCGTTACATTCCGGTTTGTTTAGAACAGAAAACAACCAGGTCGATCTCTAAATGGGAGTGGAACTTAAATATAGTGGTATATTGTGAGTGGCTGGGGAGTTGGAAAACGAGATGTTTGTTCGTAGAACATTTAAATTTCAACATGTTAGTACAGTCAGGCAAGCAGAAAGCAGAGTATAGCAGTCTGGAGGAAGAAACTATCAGAGTATACAACGTTTCGGCATCCAGAGACCCCTACAGTGAAGGGGTTCGATTTTGCTACTTACCTGATGTTTACGTCGAGCATATACAAGTGCTACAAGTTCTTCCGATCGCATTTCATTAAAGTAGTGATAAAACATGCATATAACTGTGAGGCAATGGTTGCGCAATCTCCAACCACACCTCTCCTGAATCGGTATTGCTTGAGTCCAGTGACAAAGAGAGTCTTAAGACTGACTGCCAAGATAAGCGGAGAGCACATACAGCACCTCTAATTCCCAAATGGTCACCTATTTTAGTATTGACCAGGCTCAACGTTGCTTAACTTCGATGATCTGACGGAAACTAGTGTGTCAACGTGATTTTGCAGTATAGTTTAGTTGATAATCTATTAGATTGGAGACCATTTTTTTTAGATCCTTTCTAAGAAGAGTGACTAATGTTAAATACAAATGTGGCAACAATACTCCATGCATGGTGACGTTAATTATCTAAAAATAAATAAATACAAACGTGTTAGATTTAAAGTTGTGTAATTTTACAACATATTTTTTTAAATACCAAAACGTGTTTGATATATAATTAATTTTACAAATTAATTTTTGTATAGATTTTTGATAGAGTACCTGCTCTTCCCAACTGGTCACCAGAGTAATACTGACCAGGTTCAACATAGCTTAACTTCAATAATCTATCGAGAACCCGTATGTCAACGTGATTATGACTGTATTTAATATTTAGATGTAGTATGCAACGATTGACCATGAACAAACTGACGCAGTTCAAAATCTGCCGAGGAAGATATGAGCAGTCAGTTTTCAGTAAAACGTTTTACTAATATTTGAAACCGTTATACAAAAATCACATATCCGAAAATCGGTACTCGCGGGAAAATTCAAAGATTCCCCGGATAAGTTCTCTGGATCACTTCCGATGAAACTTCTCGGTATCACTTCCGGAAAGGAGTGTATCAAGTTTGGGTGACAGGGTGAAGTGGCTTTTCATAAACGCAACACGATTCGTGTTGAAAACATTGAAAAAGTAACGCTTTTAAACCGCCATCACTGATCGACGTTAACATGTGTTAATGTCTCAACTTAAAAATAAATAAATAAATAAAAATAACACTTCAGTAACGAAAACAAATTTTTAAAAAAATAATAAATTCAAACAATTTGTCAAATTTTATGTACTTTTCAAATATCACCTGACTCATTAAGCCTAAAAAAAAAAAAAAAAAAATGGTGATATGCCGTAAAAGAGACTGGCCAAACCCGATGAAGTAAATGATGAGTAAAACAAACCATTGCTAGAAAAACATGGCTCGATTCTTAGTGATGAGAAACTTGAAAATATATAATGATTGGTTTGGCTGTTTTGTTTTACGGCACATCAACCCTTTTGGAGTTATTTAATGCCAAACCAAATCATTTTTGGAAACGTTTTTATGCTTTGACTTTTTTCTATGTTCAAATATTTATCCATCGTGTTTGGTTTGGTTGTTTTGTATTGGAAAATTATTTTTGTTTTTGAGTTTGCAGAACATGACTGAGTTTTGCAAAGGGAAAGGAAAGGTACAAAACAATAACATCAACGTCTGGTGCATTTTAGGTCAGGAAGCCAGTGTATTCAGACAGCCTGGTCTGGTAGCATCATATACTAATAAAATGGAATTCGCTTATTATAATCAAATATATTATCAATCAATGCATTTATTGGTGTCAACCATGATTGTTTCAACGTCAGAATCAATTTGTCAAAATAGAAAGTTGTGAACAATTGTAGTTCTTGTCTGTTTACGAACTATTCCTAGGGTTTTGTGGGTAGATCCCCCCCTAACCACCTATGTTCTGAAACTACATAAAACAGAATAATTGGAAAAATATATTTCATTTTGATCAAAGGAAAATTTCAAGGAAATACGATATTTTATTTCATTTCCAACTGAAAGATATGAACATTAAAATGTAATAGAAATGCACGATGGTCCCCGTTGATTCATAGGAAACGTCGGGTGTGCCTTCAGGGATTGCCTTTAACTTCACCCTTCTGTATATATCATGACGATAGCTACGATATATTTACTTAGTAGGAAGACGTAATCAAATTATGACCAATGGCCACTATTAATGTTTTATGTTCACGCCCTGGTCTCTTTGGCGGATTTTAAGAACTTGGCTATTCGTGGCGAAAACTAAGCACACGAAACTTCCGGAAAGCTTCCTTTCTATGTAGAACTCCACTTTTACCTTAAACGGGAGATCACTGAGATGGGATGGTGACGGAGGCTAAGTGGTTAACGACATGGACTGAAAACCTGCGTGTGCCAAGGTCGAATCCACTTCGTTCCACAGAAACACTTTCGTCAAACCCACACTGGACATTGTATCTAACTGGAAAGGAATTAAATAAAATAAAGAGATGGAGAGTGATTGTTGTATCCACGTGCAAAGCATACACACTGTCAAGCCTGACATTATGCCCTCGCAGGGAGGAGGGTGACTAACAATGCTCATAATTGAAGTGTCGGAGTTTATCAACTAAGAGATTTATTTTAAGTTGTCCTAACTAGGGCCCAAACAAAAAGGGCGCATATCTTCCGGCAGGGATTAATAATAATAATAAACGGTTAAATAATGAAAGCGTTTTTCGTTATAATCACTACGGGAATATTACTTGTTGGTTCATATAACATATAATATTGGGGGTTGATAAAGCTTTATAACAATAAATAAAACGCGTAAAGACATTTATTACTGATTTTACACAACGTTCGTAATAAAGAACGATTGAAATTATATGAAAGATCCCAGGAGAGCAACAATAACCATAGAGTAAGTGTAAAGTACGGCAGATCAGAACAACATCGGTTTCAATTCAAAACAAAGTGGGCCAATATGCCGTTGCCTATATCAGATACTGAAAAGACAACCAGATATTGGTCACCTTAGTCTGGATTTGAAACCGAGGATACTGGTGTTTTTCCGATGTTCTCTAACACACACACGTGTGTGTGTGTGTGTGTGTGTGTGTGTGTGTAAAGGAATTGAAAGAGGCTGAGTTAGTGAAAGCAGGCGAATGAAAGGCAGAATGAAAATCGACCTAAACGGCTACCGAGCGTAGCAACCAACGCACGCTTTTCATAAAAGGACAAAACTGGTTTCTAGCATTTCAGGGGAAGACAAGTGCGCTTAACACAATGGTCAGTCTCGTCAAGCAACAGTTTGCCCCCCCCCCTCTAGACACACATGTGTTCGCTTTATCTATTATAATTAATGGCATTCTGTTGAATTTGGTTCAGCTTCTAAGTCTATGTTGGAAATGGTTTCTGCTTGACAGATTGTATTATTTTATTACATACGCACACATGCAATTGTTAAAAAATAAATAATTGAAAATAGTTAATAAATAAATAAATAAATAAAATGTATTAAATAAAATTTAGGTTTAAGATGTTATTGAAAAGAAAATGATTCTGTGCAAAAACAAAACGATGCAGTATGCACCTTCGCCGCTTTAGCTTCTCTCTCTCTCTCTCACACACACACACACACACAAACGCATTCTCTTCTTTACATACACACACTCTCTTTCTCTCTCTCATATATACATATATATATACACACACATACACACACACATATACAAGAAACATTAAGAGGAGGAGGGGAGTCACTAGACGAAACAAAAATGAAAGTAAAAATACTCCTGGGCTTGGTTGGTACAACTAAGTATGTAAATCTCTCTCTCTCTCTCACACACACACACACACACACACACACACACACACACACACACACACACACACACACACACACACGATTTAAAACTGTTATTGTATATTTTCTGGTTTGTTCTTAGATTTAAAAGAAAATAAAAGTTCTGTTGAACGGACGCATGCATCAGCAAACGCACACGTTGAAAAGTAGAAATATTTTTTTCCTCCTCTTTACGCCGAAGAAAATATCAAAAGAACGAGAAACAGCAAAGTTAATTAACAAAAGTAATTCTCTGGTCTTCGGGTTTGGATCAACGTGTAATATCTGGTTTCAATATATATATTTTTTTTTTCAAATTAGTGTTTATCTTAAGTAGGAGTGAATGCGATAGTAGTAGGATAGACAATTTTAAGCATTGGAAACCAAGGATGACCAATGACACCCATTATCCCCGCACTTTTGAATGTCCGTGTGCCTAATTTGTTTAACTTTTTTTTTTTTTTCAAATAAATATTTCAAAGTGTAGTAGCCTTTCTGTTCTCAGTCAGATGAGGAGAAATACCCCCTCCCTTCCGTAGACTGGCGCAAAATGATTACTATTTCCTACCCCCAAATCCAGACATCTCTCTCTCTCTCATTAAAAAAAAAAAATATCGACGGATAGTCCAAGTTTGCCCTCGTGGGGGCAAGGAAAGTAGATAATAAAGAGAACGATTGTTTCGACAGAAAAGAAAAGAGAAATAAAAAAACAAAAAAAAACATGAAAAAGAAAGAAAGGGAACTGGTTACAGTCAGAGAGAAAGACGAAGAAGAGAAAAAGGGGGTATAACTTTTCAGTTTACTCCCTTCCCTTCATCAGCAGTTGCATGTTTCGAAAAGGAAAAGAAGAATTTATTTCAGGTGCCACAATCACAACGCCACAACGGTTATACATGTTACCAGAGAGAATGACAGCAAAACTAACCCTTCCCCTCATTTTCGGGGAAACTCCAAGAACGGGTGGGAAATCATTCCGATATCGGTAGAATCGAACACAGATACTCTATTAGAATAATAAAGAAACAAGTGCGTTACGCAAAACAATTAGACCACTTGACCGTTTTACGTCCAAAGCGGCAAAGTCAGATAAAAACCTAACACGGACTGACATGTTATGTCCTTGTTATTCAGCATTCCTAGTAGCTTTCCACATCAGAAATGTTTATTTTGAACAGAACCGACACATGCGCACGCGCTACTATAATCTTCCTTCGTCCCACATCAAGATAAAAAAAAAATTAGATAGTTTGTAAAAATGTATGAAGAAAAATTCGATTGAAAATATCTTTCCTCGCGATTGTTTGCGAGGAGGGGAAAGAGAGGAGAAGGGGGGAGAGATAGTACTGCAATAAGAGAGAGGGGGCGGGGGGAGACGTGTGTGTACTGCAACAAGGAGAGAGAGAGAGAGAGAGAGAGAGAGAAGAATGTGTGAGTGGTGTGTGTGTACTGTACTACAATAAGATAGAGGGGCACGTGTTTTCTGCTACATAGAAGATAGAAAGATAGAGATCGGTAGGGGGATATGGGTGTAGGGACACGTGTGTATTAGGGGAAGACGAGAGAGTGAGAGTAAATTAATTTGGGTCGGACGGTATGCCTATCTCGATACGACCGTCGATCGAAGAGAGAGAGAGAGAGAGAGAGAGAGAGAGAGAGAGAGACGGCCCGTATCCTAAACGCACACGCACACACAAATAATTTCAGTAGCAACAACTGTATCGATCCGAAAGCAAAAAAGAAAGACTAAACAATCAGAGAAAGAAAAACAAAAGCAAAACTGAGGAGGCGTTGCTTTTCTTTTTCTTTCCTGAGCCCGCATTTTGCGTATTTTGATAGAAAAAAAAAAACAAAAAAAACAAACATATCCATATAGGACCTTTTTACTTCTTAAAAAGGTGAGATCATCTATAATCATACCCTCCACCCCAAAACAGCACTCTCCCCATCTTTTTTTTTTGTTTTTTTTTTTGTTTTTTGAATATGCATGGTTATTATACATACAACGTGTGTGTACACACACACACACATATATATATATGAGAGAGAAGGAGATATAGGAGTAGTTTTCAATGTTGGTTGAAATCAACATTAATAATAAACAAGTGTTGCTTGCAATTAACAACAGTAATCTTATTGTACTAATCTAAAACGTATATAACAAAATATACCTGTCAAACTAATCGCTGACGCTACATCCATATAAATAATAAAAAAAATAGAACCATATAAATTACGATATGTCGTCAATGTATATTTAAACAGGTACTTACCTCTTTCAGCTGATAATTTAGATTTAAAAAAAAAAAAAAAAAAAGAAGATATGTGTGCTGAATGAGGAAGATTGGATGTCCGGATAGGAGACTTGAGACGAGGATTTCCCCAGGTATAAAAGCTCAAGAACAATCTACAATCATACGGTGTCAGCGGCGTGATACACTTATATATAGGCGTACGAAGGACGGCTGAGTCCATAATCCGCGACAAGAGGGGTGGGTGACGCCCGAGGATTAACCACCGGCAAGGAAAGGGGAGGCAGCACAAGATGTACACACAGAGAGGGGGAAAAACAATGCAGATGCTGCCACCCCTGTCAGTTGTACAGAATGGAAGCGAACCCTGACAAATCTCAACCAATCAGAACTCGCCTTACTTGCCAACCATTCATTCATTCATGGCCGGTCAGAAGGTGGAGGGGAGGGCTACTATTAATACTACGACTAATAGCTCGAAATTAAAAGTTAACGCTTATCATAAATAATACTAAAATCGATAGTCGGGTATTGATGAACGATGGGGTAGGGAGTGGCGGAGCTGGCAACCGGGTGCGAAACGTATAACAAAATACATATAATATAAATAAATATTAAATTTCATTTTAGATCAATTAAAAGTTTGCGCTAAAATAGTTGCGTTCCCGTTACACACGCATGCGCGCATGTGTGTGTGTGTGTGTGTGTGAGTGTGTATTTATATATGCAGATATGTGTGTACGTATGTGCATGGATACATGTGGACGTAATACCTGCATGCGTTTGAATTTATAATTTTTATTTTTTTAGATTTATTTTTAAAATAAAAACAAATGCTTTAATTAAACTATTACGATGATGATGATGATGATGATGATGGGTGTGACGTGGTAGTGGCAGAGGGATGGGAAGCCGACAAAGCTTGATAAATAATGTAATGACGTTAAAACAATTGACTAAAAAGAAATAGCATTAAAGGCTTTTTTTTTTTGCCGTCTGCTTAACACGTGGTTGTTGATGAGTTAACCAATGGCGTCGTTCGTTTCTAGGTATGACGCGATGGTCGGGGATGCAACAGCACAACAGCAACACCCAAACAGACCCAGACCCACACACCAAAAAAGGGGAGAAAATGCCCCAGGTTCAATCAATGTAAACTATATATATATATATATATATATATATATATATATATATATATATATACACACACTGTGTGTGTGTGTGTGACTCTCTGCTTTACAACCCCCACCCAGTTTTCTGTGAATGTTGAACAACTGAAAAGTGTTATTTATTATAAATTTTTCAGATATTTTTTCCAAGTGTGCGCTAAAACAGTTGTGTTACCTTGTGTGTGTGTGTTTATACGTAAATTTATGAATTATTGTTTTATTTAGCATTAATTTTTTCTTTAATTTTTTTCTTAAGAAAAAACAAAAAAAAAACAAAACAAAATGATTAATTTTATTCTACAACTACTACTACTCTTTAGCCGACCAACAAACTTTTTTACCTTACAGGTATAAAACTTGCGTGTCGGTGTTAAAAAAAAAAAAAAGGAAAAAAAAAAAAGATTAAAATTTATATTATAGGTCACTATAACAGGGAGGACAAATCTCTCTCCCTCTCTTATATATATATATATATATATATATATATATATATATATATATATATATATATATATATATATATATATATATATATATATATTAGATGAGCCGGGGAGTGGTGGTGAGCGTGGTGGGACGAGATCGCTTAAACGACCACCACACTTCTCTTTCGCTCTCCCCCTCCTCCCCCGTTGTCAGATCTAATCTTCTTTAAGTCTTTCCGACTTATCTTGTCCAACGGCTTTGGCTGTCATTAACAAAATCTGCCAATAGAGCGGACAGAAAGGAGAACTAAATTGTGATGAAGAAGTCTAAGTAATGCGATACGGGGAATAAGGAGGGGGGAAGCGAGGAGAGTGAGAGTGGGGAGGCTGGCTGATACACATCCACACTTGGTGCAACTAATGTGTGCCACCTTTGATTCAAACTTCTCATCGCGACCTGCGCCCGTTCCTCGCCCACCAACGACTCACCTGGCGATCATTGCTGCATATTTCATCTTCATCTCACCCGTAGGCAGGCCCAACAGCTGATGGACCAAAAACAAAACAATCTCTAACATTCACCGATCATCACCCCCCCCCCCACACACACACATACACACGCACGCGAACCACATA
Organism: Euprymna scolopes; assembly: GCF_053919585.1. NCBI lineage: Eukaryota > Metazoa > Mollusca > Cephalopoda > Sepiida > Sepiolidae > Euprymna > Euprymna scolopes. The sequence continues at coordinate 69,203,255 of NC_136507.1, forward strand.
CATTGATATGTTAGCAACAGGGTTTGGTCATTCTAGCACATATACATAGATATCATTTGAGTTCTGTATAACTTCAACAAAGGTTGGGGTTATAGCTCAAAATATGAAACGTAGTAATTTGATAAATGTTATAAACTTGTTAAAAACATTTTTTTTTCAAACGATTGTTTCTGCCTATATTCAACACACATTTATTCTTGATAATCAATTTACAATGTTTTGAGAAGACTTCATTTGTGAATTTTTGTTTTCATGAAATTTAGATAATAATGATAATTGCATTAGGTTATACTTGTTTGTTTGCTTTGTTTAATTTCGAAACTGATTTATATGCAATCAGAGTTGGTACAAATTTTCAATGTCAATTTTCAAGGGTTTTTTCAAAGTTTTTCAAGGCCTTCTCCAAACAAAAAAAGTTTTCAAACCCAAAATTTAATATGTAAAGAATGATATAATAAACAAAAAAAAAAAAAAAACAACTTAATAATCGACAACAGGAAAAGTAATTTTTATTTATCTTTATTTCATGAAATAGTATTAAACGTCACACAGTTATTTAAATAACGTTCTCGAACGCGCAATAAAACTAGTAAACTATCTACAGATTTCGTTCGTTTTGTGTTTAGTGTCAGCAATGTGCGATTTCAAGGCACTTTCACCCATTTTGCTAAAAACAAATATCTTTTTACATACACAACAGTATGCCTGTCGACAATCATATTTACGTTGCCTGACCCACTTATATTTGACCAACCAAGCGCGATTAAATGCTATTTTCTCCATTATAGATTGGTCTACACTGTGTTTGTTTTATTCTTGAATTTTGAATTACGTCCCTTTATCCCGAAACTACTCGATGTTATTATATGGAAAACATTAGGTAGTTTCGTAATAAAGGGACGTAACGCTTGTGTCGACAATAACACGATGCAATTTCATAACAATGTATTTCGATTTTATTTTCAAGATTTAAAAAACATTTTAATGGTATTTCTTTTTATTAATACTTAAAAAAAAACAACCACAACAATTTAATAGTATTTATCTCGAATTCATTTCTAATATTTCGACGAAAATGTTTGTACTTTTCCAAAGGCCATGACATTCTTTATGTTTAGTAAAAATTTGTGTCGAAATATTAAAAATGAAATCGAAATAAATACTATTAAATTGATTTTAATTTTTTCAATGATTTTTCAAGGTAATAATAGAAATAAGGTCTTTTCGATGTAGAAGTCAAAATTTAGGAACTTTTCAAGCCTGTGCGAACCCTTGTAATGTTATTAATTGGGGTCTGCTGGGTTTCAATAGAGATAGTTTATAGTAGTTTTTTTTTTTTTTTAATTAGAAATATATTATTTTCATCTAAGACTTATGTAATTTTAAATGTTAATAAATTGAGCTAGAGCTTACAAGGGGCATTGTGAGGCATTGAGGCAATCGAATAAGATATATATATATATATATATATATATATATATATATATATATATATATATATATATATATATATAACAGAATTGTGTGTGAGAGTTCGTTCTCAATGGACTCGGGAACGGCTGGGTCGATATTTTCATTTTAATTTCAAATGAATGTACTTGATATGTCTGGGAGTGTTCTTACATTGGTTTTGCATCGAAATGTGCCTGATAAGTATTGAAAATCGGAAGAAGAAAAAAAACGATTAAAAAAAGAAGTCTGATTTTGTCGAAAATTAACACTTTTATACAACTTAACATCACAAATGCATTAGAGAAATTTTTTCACCGCACAAGCAGAGAGGCCCTACTTATAAAATCAATTGTAGTTTCTTTCATAAGATAGTTTCTTTTCAGGCCATAATTGAACCATGGTACTTGACTTTTGTGCGTTTAACTTTAATTCAAGTAATTATTTAAAAATAATTTCATAAGATAAACAGTTTTTATTTTTGATAAAACGGGGACGCGTTCGAAATGAATGTTTCTGTTTAGAGCCCAATGGAATCATGATACTTGACTTTTGCATTTTAAACTTTAATTCAAGCCATTATTTACAGATAATTTGATAAAATCAACAGTAGATTCTTTATAGTGCAATGTAGAATACAAGGTAATGTGGACTAAGTCACTGTGGGGAGGCATATGAAAATTTCCTCCGGCAGGGGATGGGTCCCTAACTAGAGTAGGTAATCAATCGATTTGATTAAGAAAGAAAAAAGAAAGGGAGGGATAATTTCATAGAGTTCGATGAGAACAATGTATGGGAGGGTAGAACATTTGTTGATCCTCATTCCATTTCGGACAATGTTGTGTTTCCTGCATATATAATATATTTATATATATATTTATATATATATATATACATATATATATATATATATATATACTTGTTTTGTGAGGAGGGCGGCTAGTCTCCCTGAAGGATTAAAAACAAGACCTTTCAAAGGGCGAATGAACCCTTTTTCGAGGTTAATGGCCAACTACCACCGTGTATATTTGTGTGTATGTATGTATGTTGGGGTAGAGAGGGCTCCCGTAAGCCGTGGTGAAGGCAACCTTTCTAGGAGAAGCAAATCTCTGATTTAAAAAAAACATAAAGTGGGAGACCAGTAACCGCATTAAACTGGTCTGCAGTTTAATTTGTTGCTGGCTATCTTGCTCTTGCTTGTTGCTGGATCTCAACATTTTGAACCGAGAGAGAGATTTAGCTGTCGTACAAAGCTAAGACTCTGTAACATCATCTTTGATAGATATTCCCTCAGGCATTTGGGCTCATGGACTTTAAATGTCCGAGGGAGTAGCACTCGTCTGGCAAGACGTTGCAATCATCATATATCAAATTTTAGTCATTCAAAGAATTTAAAAATTTATGACATGAAATATTAGAGTTTCAAATCAAAAGATTTTTTATTATTCTATGTAAGACAAAAGAATACATTTGAAATATTTTAACTCCTTATCCTATAGGATTTGGATGTCTGCCATCTCTTCAGAGGAGAAAATATTAGCAAATAGTTATAATGGTTTACACCTTATTTGCTAAAGTCAGTGAGACATGGAAAATCACAATTAAAAATTGATTGAGTAATTAAAAGTCATAAAGTAAGGGAAGTTAAAGAAAAGGATATAAAAGTTAATATCCAGATTGCATGGTAAAATCCGAAGTGGATGTATTTGAAAGCAGTGTGGTAAATGATCTAAATTGTATTTTGGATAATCCACATCACAATGTAATGATCTGAATTAGGCATTTTCCTGGAGCAATTTTCCTTTGTTTATATAATGGGTCCGGTAAAAAAGTTTATTCTGAAGTATATTTATATACATACATACATACATACATATATATATATATATATATATATATATATATATATATATATATATATAAATAAATTCAAACCCTACTTTGTTTGAATATATGGTTAAGTGTTAGTTTTACTCATTTAGAACTGCTTTAAAGCTTCACTCATTTTACAACCAAATTTCAAACAATTTTTACAGTTCATAGGTCATCTTTTCAGTTATATTTAAAAAAAATATTTTTTTCAATTTTCGTTCAGTAAAACAAAAGTTATAATAAAATTACTATGTTAAAAAATTCTCAGAATGGGTAAGGAACGTAGCGACGTTTTTTTTATGATTGGCTGTTGGTTACTATAGCAACCAAATCTGTTACACTACCTCAAATCGACTGGGAACGGTGTAGATGATGACATAACAGGATATAAAAAAAACTGTCGCTAATAATTCATCGTTGTTCTGTACTGTCGCTAATAATTCACAGGTAACAAGTGAAACAGAGAGAAAATATTATTTCCAAGCTAAGCCTGGAAAAATCATGGATTACATAGAAAAATGCGAGCATGAAAAGTAATATGGTTAAGACTAAACATGGCAAAGTAAAAGGACTAGTTGTTAAAACTGAAAAAGAAAAAAAGATATTCTAGAAAAAAATATCATAAATTTATAACTTAAAATATTGCAGCATTAAGAATTGATTATATAATGTTATATTGCATTTTTAAAAACATTCCTTATGCTGCAATATTTTAAGTTATAAATTTATATTTTTTACTAGATTATCTTATCTTTTCCAGTTTTAACAACTAGTCCTTTTACCTTTCCACGTTTAATCCTAACCATATTACTTTTCATGCTTGCATTATATATATATATATATATATATATATATATATATATATATATATGCACACACACACACACACATATATGGTATATCTTTTTTTTTTCTTAATTTTTTTAACACTTTTCATGGAAATTTTTAGTTTTAATCTATGTTCTAAATAGGAAAATTTGATTGTCTATTTATATATTAGTACTGTGGTACCTCTAAAATACTACGTACGTGTGTCACAGTTCCCAGATTATAAATTACTTCATTGGGAGATCCTATTTATTAAAAAAGGGGATAGAAGGTGATAACATACTATGAACATTAAATTAGTATATAGATATGCTAATTTAATGTTCATAGTATGTTGTCACCTTGTATTTTCCTTTTTAATAAATAGGATCTCCCAATTATCAATTTTATTTAAACTTCGAAAAATTGACTTCTGAAATCCCTCTTCGCTTCTCAGTTCTCACGTCCATCCTTATCACTTCCTCCCATGTTTTCCTTGACCTCTGTGAACTAAACCTGCTACCTTAACTGTTCTATATCTATTGACCAAAGAACTATCATCAATTCTTTTAATGTGACTATCCCACTAAAGTCTCCTGCTCTGTAGACATCTCCCTATTAGTAATTCGCATTTTGAGTGTCACCTGCACTGAACCTCCAGAAGACTGTAATTACAATTGAATTTTATTTATTTCTTTTTTCTTTTTTTTCTTTGAAGATTATAATGCTGGGTGTGGGGTAGCCAAATCAGCTGCCAACATTGCTCTGCTTTTTATTGAAATCAGCCGAGAGCTCTTTTTAGTATCCTTATTATTCTCTTAAGTGCAATTGTCTGGATCTCTTTTGCACTTGGTTTATCAGGATAGATAGAACTTCAGGTTCTTCTTCATAAGCCCTGTGGCACCTATAATAATTGGTATGATTGATATCTCCCAAAGATCCCAATTTCTTTTCATATTATACATGAGACATTGATATTTGGTCTGTTTCTCGCTTCCTGCTCTGTTCAGACCTCCATCGTTAGGGTCACTCACTCCAACCAAGGTTGCCACTCTCTCTCACTTATTCTATATAACTATGTCAGGTTCTAGTCCTGGGTATGACGTAAAACTACATCCGGCAACGAGACCCTGGTGCAGGAGCTCCAAGGTTTTGGGGAGAATATCATTACTCCTTCATCGTTGCAATGCTTGGTCACCCTTGGGCAAGGTGTAGTACCCACTAGCCCCCCCCCCTTTCCCTATTTAGGGTCGTCACAAAAATCCAAGCCTGGTCAACGATGCTCTGGGTGGATGAGGAAGGAATCCCAATTCACAGCAGATGAACCAGCACCACAGTGCCGACACGGTCAACAAGGGTGATGTACAACTCGACTCGGGTCTGCCTCAGCCATCGGATGCGGCTGATTGCATGTGTGCAGACTGTCCTGGCCCATACTTGCCTCTGTACTTTTGCTTTCAGCGGAGAGGGTGCTAGCAGTACTGGGCAAGCTGCTTATTCCTACTTTGCCTAGGCTGGGAGGGAGATGGAGTGCAGGCGTACCGGCAGGTTTGATGCACGACTATGGGCACCACTACCCAGATTTCCTGCCTTTAGGTGTCACATCTGTGGCCAGGGTTTCAGAGCTTTGATCGGACTCCCATCGCACCTTCGACACGGACACTAACCGACCTCCGCGTCATCGTCGAAATCGACAGACTGCCCGAGAGAGAGAGAGATGTCAGGTCTGACAGCAGCATTTTCAAGGTAGGTGGCTGTAGGGATTACATGGTCGTAATTTATGGTATATAAGTCATTTCCAACTATTCTTTCAGGTTGATGTTCCCAGGACTTGCTGCTACATTGGATGTTTAATTTTTAGCAAGTACTTTATCCACTATGACACTCAAAATACGACAACTATCAAAAATTTGTGACCAGAGAGAGAATATTTTTGTTAGCCTAGGACACTGGTATCATAATGAATGATCTTATATTGCCCCCTCACTCTCTAAAAGGAGGAGGTAATATGGGAGAATGCTATTATAACAAACGAAAGGATATGACACTATTTTCTCTTCATATGCTGTTCAGATTTAATTTTACTCCAACATCATCAGATTTAAGCCTGTCTTTAAGACTTGCATTACACATCCATTGTATCATTTTCATATCATTTCTCTACATGCAACACATGTCCTCAACCCTTATTTGTCAGGTTTCGTTTCTATACAGCATACACATGCTTGAGAGACTCTTCCCTTGGTTGACAATCGTAATGACAGAAGATCCCCGAACTTCTTGAAATCACACTAGTACCTGCTCCATCCTGGGCTCCAATCGTATCATAATCGGAAAAAATGTTTTTAAAGAATCAGCCAACCCTAACTCTAATCTACACAGACTACATGCCGGTATTTGAGGACAGATTTATTACGTGCACAAGAATAAGGACTTCAGTTTACAAAGCTTGGCCTTTGTGCTTGGATAAACATGCAATATCTGTTTGGTCCTCAGTCAGTCATATCCTAATCAACAGAGGCAATTTTTACTTTTTGTTTTATCGAGGTTGCCTCAACACTTGCTGACCAGCTTTCACTTCCATGCATTATCGCACTACATACAGGCTCCTATACATCATCGCACTACGTGATAGGCTCTTCCCTTGGTTGACGGTGGTAACTCTCTACTGGTTAGTAATGACTAAAAATTCCCTAAGCTTACTTCATGCTCCCCTAATTTCTGCAATCATATTAATCAAAATATCATATGTGCAAAAAAAAAAAAAAAAAAAAAATTACTTCAGTTGGAAAAGTTTAGCCTATTTTCTTTTTTCTTTCTTTTTTTTTTATCTTGCAGGACACCATCCATCCATCTATCCATCCCCATATTTTTGATGTTGCCACTGAACTCCCACTCTTATTTAGGGACTGATCTGCTTGTTTTCGATTGACCTAGAAAACAGTGATCAGTTTGACACTTAGCAGAGGGTTGGGAGGACCTAACTAACCTACTCCATTAGCATTTTGTTGGATTCTTTATTTTTCATTCTACTTTTGGGTGTTTTTAGATCTTCCATCATTACTCATGTATGTTTATTTGTTTGTAAATAAAATTTCATCGAAACCATTGGGGATCTTTTAAGTAGATTTGAAACTATGAAGTGAATACGGTATTTTGGGAAAAGAATCTAGCCTAAGAGTAAGCAAAAGATTTTGCTGTCAAAATAGAATCACACCCAACCCTTCTTCCATCCTTGGAAATCAAACAGGACGTAATGGTTGAACTAAATAAAGATATTGTAATTTTTTATTTGACTAAATAAATTGGCCTTACGGCTTGGATTTTCTTCTGAATACATAAATAAATAAAATTTTATAAAAACCGTTGGCTTTTATAAAATTTTACTTTTTTTACAAAGATTATATATATATATATATATATATATATATATATATATATATATATATATAAAGTGAAAGTGTCTGTGTGTGTGTGTACATTTCCCTACACAATAACTCTGTCAATTTTCAGTCTACAGACTGGAAATTTGATATACAGGGTACTGAGATTTGGGAAAATCTTTGTAATTCGTTTTCGGCCAGAAATTTGGCTGTTAAGGGGTCAAAGTTCAACGATTTGACCTTTGAGAACTCTACCAAACTCCTCCGACAATTTTGGGTATAAACAATTGAAATTTTAGATATAGGTTCCTTGGACATGGATCTAACTTAATAACTTGATTTGAGCCCAAAACAGTAAATGTTAAGGGGTCATAATAGGGTCAAAGTGAAAAAAAAAATTTGACCTCTGCCATCTCTACCAAATTACTCAGACAATTTCTGGTCTAAACATTTGAAATTTGACATAAAGGGTATTCAGAGATAGGGCAAGCTTTTTAATCAGTTTGTGTCGAAAATTTGAGCTACTAATATATAAATGTATGTTTGCATGTCTGCCTAAAACCTTCGACAGAGGCGACAGATTTTCACAAGATCAGTATCGTTTTGAAGCCTGACACTTCAGACAACAAATACCGAAAAATTGGCTAAAAACACTTTCTTCACCCTCAACTGGGCACTTTTCTACAGGGAGGGGTCGCTTTTTTCGCCAATATTTTCGAAAGGCATTCCCTCTTTTCGATTGTCTAGCCTTAATTTAAACCTACGTCACTTCTGGTTTGGTGGTGGTCGTAACAGCAAAAACATCACATTCTTTTCCTCCTTTGCGGTACAGGTTCGAGCCTGCCTTCCTACTACAATTTCTTTTTTTTTTTTTTTTTGCTCAACACACACATCCAGGCACATCAGGCAACACCGGGCACCCATGCTAGTATATATATATATATATATATATATATATATATTTTTTTTTTAATAAAATAGATATGTGTGAATGTGATATGGTGAATGAGAACTCTGGCTAGGATTAGCTTAATCAATAAAGGTACAGTAACAAGGATGATCGTAGACCCCACCTTCCCCATTTTTTGATTGGCCTTGTGTCTAATTTTGTTTTGTTTACTTTGTATTCACGAAATAAAATATATAACTCAAAGTGCAGTATTTGTTCGATCCTCAGAGGATGAAAGATGCTTACCGGCAAAGGCAATGTTGATTTTCTTTCGATCTAGAATGCCACTGGATATCTCATACATTAAAAATCAATGTTATGCCTAACTTTGCCCTAGCGCAAGTAAATAGTAACCTTTAGAAACAGACAATGTCTTAATTTCATTTTGATCAAAGGTTGTAACGATAAAAATGTCGCCCTAAAGAAAACAGCACTACAGCTTTTATTTTAAAATTTTTATTGAAAAAAATCAATTCAGGTAACTTGATTATGTAGTAGAGCTGACATCTATCACTTGTAGTTGCCTACAGCCTCAACACGGGTCTGAACCTGGGAGCATGCCTTTTCCACAAATGCTGGTAAGAGTTTGGCGAATACCCGGCAGATAGCGGCGATCATGCTTGCTTTGTTGTGGGGAAGGAAGTGGGGGGGGGTGAGAGAAGGGTACACAGTTGTAGCACTCCTTCTGAAGCCAAGCCTGGGTCTCTTTGGACTTGTGGACCGGCACCAAGTCCTACTGTCACACCCAAGATCTGCCAGCAGCTGCTTAATTGCACCAGGAGATCACCATACTCTTCAGCATACCCAGGTACACTTTGGTGTTGTCTTTCAAGCTGACTTCAAAGATGTGAGGTGGCATGATTTGGCCCACACTTGCAACCACACGAAAGATCATAACTATCGCCGGAAACTTTGTTTTCATCACCCTGGGCACGTCCCAGTTATTTTTTGCAATCCAACGATGCATTTTGAGGGTGCTGGCAATGGTTCTGTTGTCATAAGTTGGATCAGTAGAGAGGATGAGTTGTACAGCGGTGCATCTCCGATCTCGCTCTTTGAACATTGTGTAACTTTTAGACATGATAGAAATCTTGGGATTTGTACACAGCTGACCAACTAGTAGATGGTCTGCAACAAACGGAAATGGAATCATGTCTTTCTTTCTTTCTAGGGCGACAATTTTATCGTTCCACCCTGTAATAGATAATTTATTAAATCGTATTGGAACAATACCTGGTGGTGTGGGCCGGGAAGCAGATTAGATGAACAAAAATTAATATTTTACTCATAGATAAAGGAAGGGAGTGAATTAGGGGTTCATACCATTCCTAGTGCTACAATACAAGTAGTGACAATTACTTATGGATTAGATTAGTTATATATATATATATATATATATATATATATATATATATATATATATATATATATATCTCCGATTATTACATGATAATTATAAAATCGAATCCGAAGCCATTAATGGTGGAGTGAGTTGGGCTGGGGAGCAGAAGCCGAAAAGTTGGATTCTTTTAAATTAAAATCAGATTTTAAAGGATTTTATTTATGTATTCCTAGGAGGTTTTTACTCAGGATTAATTTCACAATTATTATATAAATGGATTTAAAAAAAAAAAAAAATTCTTTTTCTTTTTGGTTGTTTTTATTTGTCTATCCTAAAGTAAGGATAATCTGTTTTTGGATCCGAGATGACAGAAAACAGAGAGTGGAATTACTTACTTAATTACTTATTTGCTTAGCGAAAGGGCAGATGCGCACTCGACACGTGTACACCCTCAGAGCATTTTGGTAGATAATAATAATAAATAAAAAATTAAAAAAACAAAAAACAAAAAACAAAAAAAAAAAACAACCCTCACCACCGCCAGCCCCTCTTTTTAGCTTTTGTAATGGTATCATAGGTGCTAATTTAACTGACACTTAATTACCTATTGTCCCGCATTTGATAGATAATAATGCATTGACAATGCATTTACATAAAGCGGGGGGGGGCAATGTGCAATAAATAAAGGATATAATTGCAAGGATTTCGACATCAATTCAACAATAATACTTATGATGGATTTACGCAAGTAAGCTTTTATTATCTTCCTGCTCATTTACATCTAATCGCACACAACATTATATATATATATATATATATATATATATATATATATATATATATATATATATATATATTACTTACACACATTAATAAGAGATTTTGCTAAGCTGATTTAATTTGAAAAACTAAAAAGCATCTAAAATTTTGTGAAAGAAAAAAAATGTAAGCCGATATATGAAATGTATCCATTTCACTCTATATCTAAAGATATGAACAAATGGAAGTGTAGCACCAGAACTGATACTACACTTTGATCTCAGTCAATGATAGATATTGACTTGCTGCCCACCTCAGCAAGGTCGGAAAGTGGGGATGTCAAGCCAGCACCTCTAAAGGAGGGAGTACTCTGGCCTATCGAAAATTGCCTTACCATCCCCATCAGCATTTCCCAGTAGAGGCGCCTCAGGCAACAAGCGATAAACTTGCACGAAAGCTGAGTGGCAAGGCCTGGGAAGATGAACCTCCTAGGTAATACCCAGGCAGTGTACCTCACCTGTCAGGCTGATTGTCAAGAATGGATTCTGGACTGGTACTTTCTATCCAAGTTTCCAAACAACCGAAGCAGCAAAAAGGCCAACTCGACACACAATTAAAATAATTAGAGGCCGATGATATATTACATAATATTATAATATAGATGAAAGATGAAACATTAGCTTTGAGCCCTTGAAGGGGCATAGGCCATCCACAACTTTGTAGATGCTTTTGTAGCAAGTTCTTTTTTCGCGGTGAGGGTGCTGGCCCAACGTCTAACTTTTCCAGAAGGTACATACAGCGCCTAGCCTTCCCAAATGGTCACCCATCTAGTACTAGTCAGGCTCAACGTTGCTTAACTTTGGTGATCTGGCGAGAACTGGTATATCAACGCGATTGTGCCATACTCCAATATTATAATATTAATTTATATTATTAAAAGGTATGAAACTTTTAATTTCCACCACCCTTTAGCTCCTTACATCAAGTGGCTTAATGCCTTGTCTGGAGCGATTTCCATAAAAAAAGTGAAGCATGCATGGTCCCTCGTGAGTGCACAGTGAACGAGCCATAAAAATAATGACTAAGTTCAGCAGTGCCCCCCTCCCTCCATTTAACCCCCAAAGTCCCCAGGGAACGTCAAATCCTGGTGAAAATAAACAAACGGTACTGTTTTATGCCTTAACATTTGTAAATTTGAGTTCAGCACCATGCAAAAATAGAAATAACTAAGTCCATCATTTGCACCCCCGCCCCATTTAGCCCCAAAGGTCCCCAAGGCCTTAACATATTTAAATTTGAGTTCAGCACCATGAAAAACTGCTAAATAAACATACACAGAAAATTTTGGACGAATATGGTGAAATAGTCCCGAAAATTGAGTGTTTTTATTAGCCCTAAAAGAGCCCTTGGCGCATATCCAAGAGTTATCATGAAGTATGAACAAAAAGAAATCATACAGAAATCAGTTAGTTATAACTTTTCAGAAAGTTTTATAAAAATCCGAGGCATCAATTTTAATAAGCACAAATGTGTCAATTTTAGCCATTTTAACCCGAAAGGCACCCCTGGGGGTTTAATGTTTGTGCAAAATTTCAAAAAAATCCCAAGACGTTGTTATTGGAAAAAATGCGAACAGATGAACGGACAAGGGTGAATTTACAGGTCCACCCTCCTTTTATCGGGGGGGGGGGATAACATAAAAAAAGGGGTCAGATCAGTTTAAAAAAAAAAACAAAGATATGAGTCAAGATGATAGGAAAACAATTTTTGTTTTTTCCATTTTTAAATCAGCCTGTCTTTGGCAATATCACCAATACTGCAAGTTGTCTGTGGGAGTCAGTACGAGAGATACCACTGACAATAATACAGAAAACTTTGATAATCGCTAAGTGCAAAATGTTACCCTCGATATCTCCATCCGCATGTCACTATTTCAGTGAAGAAGTTAACTAAATAATTATCTCTTATTATTACGCTATAATATATTTTAAGCACTATGGAAATACTGGAAACTATCCCCTAAATATATTTTGAGATTATTTTCGTAATCCGAGTATGACGGATAACAGAGAAAATGATAGGGGGAAAACAATCCAACAACGGATAGGAAAACAATTGGACTTAATAAAAGATAGAAGGCGAGCAGAGAAATTTAACAATGGAGCCAGCAAGTCATCGTGTTATCTTTTTAAATTTTGTTCTTTTTATAGGCTAGACAGAGGAGTTAATTCTCCTGATTTAGCTTCTTTATTACAATAATGATCTAGAAAGAGGTTGATATGCAACAAAACTGACAAAACAAGCGAAAAATGACCAAATATTTTTTAAACTATATTAAAAAAGACTGGCTCAAGATCATGATAAGTGGCTAAATTTAGTTTTCAAGCTTTTTGAAGTATACAAATAAGTTAAGTACTAAAAATGAGCAAGTCAAGGTCACACCTGATGCCCATGGTTATACGAATATATCGTCTGGCAATTTAACGGATGTTGAAATTTCTCTAATTTGAAAAAAACAAAAGCAAGCAATAAGATAAATTAAGACAAATGAATTTTTAAAAATAGTCAAGATAATTACAATTATTTTAATTATACTACAAAAAATAAAATAAATTTGGGGGAGAAAAAGAGAATGCATTTAAAATAATCGTATACCATCTGGTCTACAAAAAAATAGAGTGTGCCTTTCTGTTTGGCTGCTACAGATTTAGAAATTACTCTTAGGACTTCAACCACACTTGGTATACAGAAAGCCGATGTGAAGTAATCTAGGTCAACTGTAAAGGTCACAAAAATCAAATTAATGTTATTTTCTATTGAAGTGGTATCCCAATCAAAGTTTAAAAAAAAAAATATATATATATATATATATATATAGAATGACCATAAAAATCCGAATAAATCTTAGTTTTATGATAATTTCTTTTTACTCAGATTCAACAAAAACAGGGATATTGCCAATCGGACATAAGGGGCTACCATTTGGGATCATGTCTTGAGGGGATTATGTAGGGATTTGAGCAACTAGATGTCTGTCTGCATTATATTTTAATTTCTGCAGGTTGTTACATTCAAGGAAGCAGGAAACAGAAAAGGAAATTCCAAAGTCTAGCAGTTCAAGTGAAGAAACTATGAGAGTAGAAATCTTTCTGGCATCTGGGGTTCTCAACAGTGAAGAGGTGGGATTTTGCTGTTTGTCGGGGGGCGGGGGTATTTACATCGAGGGGTGGGGGGCACAACTGCTACGAGTTTGTCAGAGCAGACTCCATTAAATTAAACATAGAGAAAAAAAAATGAAATAATATTAATGCAAAAAAGAAATATAAATTACTAGAAAGGAAACAATGTTTATCCAATGCAGGAAATCATATGTTAAAAGTTAGAAAAAGACCCCTACAAAAAAAAAAGATATAGCAAAAATATCGTCAAGTTTTGATATTGTGAATACAACAATGTCTCACTTTTGCTTTCAATGCTGTTCTATCAGTCAGGGTGCATGCTGTTGTATCACTTCTGATGCACTCATGCTAGATATTGTTTTTTTTTTTTTTTGGGGGGGGGGGGGTCCCATAGGAGTCCCCACTTATCAAGGCCCTGAGGCCACTCGAGGATAAGGGTTATTGAGTGTACTGTAATCAATGAGACAATATCGTAGTAGTCGTTATTAATGGAAATTTGGCAGATTGGATTACTTAAGAGGGTGGTTCATCAAGAATTTGTTTATGTTGGACTTGAAGACAACCAAGTTGTAATCAGCTGGGAAACAGGCAAACGGAAGAGAGTTCCACAGGCGTGCAGTTCTAACAAAGAAGCATTGTTCGTGGAATCTACGTTTTGATTTAGGCACAGTTAAAGAGTGAGGAAAGATGTATCATGCTTCCTAATAGTATCAAGGGGTATCAAGAGGGCGCATGCTGTTCCTTTTGTTTCATTTTAATTCAGTCGAAGTTCTCAGAAATCAAGGGGGTCCCCTTCCTAAGGCTAACATTTGAACTCTATATGAAATACATAGATATTCGAATATTCCAGTAAAGTTCTTTGACCTCTCAAACACTAATAAAGAAAGTAAGGACGTAATTTTCTTCTCTCCATTTAATTAATTAGATGTTATACCTTTCTTGTGGTCTCTTGATTTTAATGGATCCCAGGACAAGAATTCATCTAGTCTGGTGGTGTATCCAGCTCCGTGCTGTTACTTGGGGTAACATCACTTGGAGAAGGTGCACTATTTCTTGTAAAAGCCAGTATGAGCTGGCCACACTGAGGAGATCTTATTTGGGCCTTGAATACTAAGTGATTTTGAATATTTGGTCAGGGTTTACTTCTAGGAAAAAGTATCCTCATGTCAGGTTGTCCTGACAAACCTCTGTACAGAGAGACCTTAAATACTCGAGTACAGTGTCAAGTAGGCATTTAAGTACTATCCTCTCTCGCATGTGCAAGATATAGGAGATGAAATGTTGCAGGAAACTTTCAAAATTGAAATCATTGCTCCCAGGCAACGCCAGATTATTTTCTTATTTAATAAATAAAATGATCAATTTCATCATGTATAATTCTTTTTATATATATATTGTTTTTAATTTTAAGTTTTCTTCATTTAAATTCCTTGGTTTAACATTCACAAGCAACAGGAATCGGAACAAATAGATTGAGGACATTGTCAACCCCGCTGCAAAGAATGTGAGCTCCCTCTACTATGTAAGAAAATTATATATATATATATATATATATATATATATATATATATATATAAAAGATCTTGTCTTTCCGTATGAGAAACTGTCTATCAAACTCTGCTGCCAATTTCTGGTTTACACACTTGAAATTTGATATATACATCTGTGGAACAAATTCGATGTGGTTTTTAGTCGGTAAAAATAGCTGCTAAAGGGTAACATTTTTTTTTTTAAAGTTTGAACTTAGAAGGCATAAGGCTACTAAATGTGTATCATCTACACATATGCAAATATACATTTATAGGTTAAACAAAGTTATTTTTTTAAACTTTTCATATGTGCATAGATGTGACTCACAAGGTAGCAAATAATGCTGGGAAACTATATGTTGTGGTTTAAATTCTAGCTGATGGCACTAAAGTTTATATATATATATATATATATACACACACACACACATATATAAAATGAAAATTACAATTAAATTTACTAAAATGATCCAAGATGGTAAAATTAAAGTAAAGTATATTATAAATATTAAAGAATTAATATTTATAAAGTTATCTCAGCCAGATGTAAAAGGTCGATAAAGCCAAATAGGAAATAGAGCTTATAATACGAGCAAACAGTTAATAAAACATGTTAAAAAAACACTTTGAAATGAGTTAAAAACATATTTAATCTGAAAAGGAAACACTAGATAAGTGGATAGTCCTTAATCTGCGGAGTTTTGAAGAAATACTTTCCTTCTCATCAGAGGGTAGGAATTAGCAAAATGCGGGATCGGATTTTGCATGCAAAAGTATTTGATGAAACAACAAGTAAGTCAAAGATCTTTCTTGAAAACAAAAAAAATTGAAGCAGAGGGAATATGGTGAAGAAAAAGGTGATTACACATGAATGGATAGTATGGTGGAAGATAAATAATCCAGTGACGGTAAAATCCAAATGTATAACTTCAACTATATATATATATATATGTATACTTTTGAAATCACTATTATACACTGGGTTCAATATAATAATCGATAGAGAATTGACTCTATAATAATGAATACGAAATCTGTATAAATTAAAATATCACCACAATGTTGCATCCTTGTGCCTGTTTCACAAGTACTTTAATGAAATGTGCTCTGATAAACTCATAGCATTTGTACCCGCTTGACATATATACACCCGACTAACCTGACAAGCAGAAAAATCTCATCCCTTCACTGTTGAGGTCCCTAGAGAGCTGAAAGCGTTTTACTCTAATAGTTTCTTTCCTCAGACTGTCAGACTTTGGAATGTGCTCCCTGTTTCCTGCTTCCCTGTTTCTATTAACATGCTGTTTAAATGTATTGTGAACAGACATGTCGTTGCTCACCCCCCCCCACACACAGTACTCTACAGATGTGATTGTAAATAATATCCTCTTACGTGAAAGTGGCATTATGCCTTATTTGTGGTGAATAAGCGTTATAAAAAAATCCTGCTGGAAATAATTGGTGAGAGTTACTTCACTTCCGGTTGCTTTTTTCGTTTTTAATTGATTCTTTTTTTTCAGTATCTTTTGTTTATTAAATTTTTAGGTGAAAGTACGAAATAGGTAAAGAAAGTCCTCCCCTCCTCATGTTAAGAAAGGTTTCTTCTAAATAAAACCGTTATTTAGAAAAAAAAAATTAATAGATAGAAAGGCAACCGGAAGTAAAGTGGAAACAGTAATCGTAAAGATAACCAAATAATTAAATCAAGTTTTGCATATGAAGATAAAAACACATTTTTTTTATATGCACAATTTAATCATCATCATCATTGTAGTTATGAGCTGCTTCTATGCCGAGCTAATCAAAGAAATTACATCATTTGGAATGTGGTTTTCAAAACCCTTAAAATGTCCCAGTCCAAAAACAGAAAGATGTTTTGCATCCAATTAAGCCAAGTTGTGAAATTTGCATCTATTTTGAGCAGACGGAGGCTGGTGTTTATATGAATCCTTGGAATATTCATGGAATTCATCAGCTCAATTGGAAAGCAACAAATATTGGGAAGGGGTGGAAATCCATAAGAAATATCGAGGGGGGGGGGAATGGAGAACAAAATATTACACATACAAAGAAACAAGTATGTAAAAGAAAAATGTCCAAAAGAAAAACAAAGAATTTTTAAAATGAAATAAAAAAGAGAAAAAAAAAAAGAAAAATGATAATGAAGGAAGAAACAGAAAGAGAAATATGAAAAAAAAAACAAGGAAAAATAGAAGAAAGGAAAAAAGAAAAAGATACACGGAAATTATACAGACATACTCATATAGACACGCACACACACACACCTCTCTCTATATATATATATATATATATATATATATATATATATATACATACATACATAAATACACACATGCAATGCAATAGCTGATGATAAATTGCTCTTAGCAGAAGACTTTACTGTAGTTTCACGGTATTATGGATCATCATAAGTCCTAGTTGGAGAAATATTTGGTGACTGGTAATACCATGAAACTGCAGTAAGGCTTTATGCTAAGTACACTTTATTATCATTTATTATTGCTGTAGCTCCATCCAATAGAATATCGATCACCTCATTTGTCCAAGATATGTTGTCTTGATTAGGTTCTGTTCAGAATTTGAGGTGTTTGTTTTCTTACTAATGCAAGCTGTTGCAACAAAATCTGATACTTGACAAAAAATAAACAATCTACGGGGAGATGATGAGGAGTACAGTGAAGCCCTGGATTGATGAGATTGACGCTGGGCACTCTTAAGACAACCCAAATGCGACTGCTCAACAATATTCCTCCCTATTGATTGCTGGACTTATGGTCGCTCTTCTCAGCTAACTGCAACACACTTGGCTATTTCTTTTGAAGCTTGATTGAGGCCAAGACCAATAAGCATGTCTACAACACGGTCAACTCTCTAAAGGCTGCTATTGTTGATGAATTAATCACTACAGTCAGTAAAGCATGCGACTCATCTTGCATCTTCCTTTAGATGGTGGTGTTTGTCAACAGCAGTTGCATTAAAAGAATAATGTAGTATGTAACTGTTGCTAAATACTGTTGAGTCTCTGCATATACAACTTTTGTTCTTATTGCCTTACTAGTTTTCTGTTTGTCAAGTGTTGGATTTTATTTCTAAACCATGTATATCTTATCTATAAATATAAAAGCGAAAATGTATGTATGTATGTATGTGTGTTCGCTTTTTCTGTATTTCTACAAAAGGTTTTTTTTTCAGAGAAGCGGTCGCTCGCCTAACAACTTTTTAAAACTTTTTATATCACATATAAATCGTAATATCTCACAGTTAACAATGAAGCTCGCCTGTCTATTTAATTTGCTCGACTTTGGGAAGATAAATATTCAACATTTATCGCTCGCCGCATGTGGGTTATTCTTTTTCCTATAACACCTTGGGAAACATTCTCGCAATAAATTAAATACTATCCCGCAGTCAAACTTGACCCCATTAACTCATTAAAATGGGCACCTGCCAAATCCAAATAATTAAATAAATTCAAACGTGTTTCTGTTAGCATCTCGCAGTGGGGCAATGGTTAACGTCGCACATTTTTTTTTTTTCATAACTTTGCCTCAAGAGTTCGGGTTCGATCCTCATACTTACCTACCAAAACATTTTTTAACCCCCCCCCCCTCCGGAGTTTCCACACACCGCCAAACACCCGGGCAACACCGGGTACCCCTCGCTAGTATATAATAAAGCAGACTGAGACTTTCCTTTGTACCATTGGTCGGTATAACTTTATAATCAATAGCTACATAAAATTTCTGTTTCATCCGTGAATTAGGTTCATTCTTTGTATTCATTGTATTTTGTTTTTGAAATCTTGTTCACCCCAAACAAGGCATATTGCCACTTGAATGTATGAAGCTACCATTTGACTCTTTGAGACAGGAGACTGCGTGTGGAGATGAGCGAGATGTCTGTTCACATTACATTGGCATGTTACTACAGCAGGAAACAGGGAGAAAATTCCAAAGTCTAGCAAAAGAAACTATTAGAGTAGAAGGCTTTCCAGCATCTAGAGGCTGCTAGAGTGAAGGGGTTGGAGTTTTGCTGCTAGACGGGTTTGTCTGGGGTATGTACGTCTAGGGGTACAAGTGCAGTGAGTTCATCAGAGCACATTTCATTAATATACTTGTAAAACGGAAAAGGACGAATTTTTATTACTTCTACTGGATTTCAAAGATTTTACTATTTAATCCTGATCAATAATTTTCTTTTCTTTTTTTAATCATATTTAAAGATGGAGTTTTCACCGTTCTCACATGTACTCCTGCTCTACTCATCATCACCAGGTAAATAATTTAAGTGAAATTTTCTCCTCATACACCGATTCTTACTCATATTTCAAACGATTTCATTGATTTTCTATGTTGCAATCATGAAAAATAAGTTTTATACAGAAAGAAATATTAAATTCATGCACATTATTTTCTTTCTTTTCACCTCTACAAAATAATCTGGACAAAAAATTGGATGGCATTTCTGCTTTTTTTTTTTTTTTTTTTCAAGATTTAAAAAATAACTTCATAAATATGACTTCTATCGTCACAAAATTTGGAAATACATTTTTTCCACTTTATAGTATCTGATGCTCCCATGTAAGGCTGTTTGAAGATACTGGCTTTCTGACTTAAAATGCACAAACATTAATGCTATTGCTTTGTTCTTTTCCCTTTGCAAAACTCAATTATGTTCTGCAAAAACAATCTTCCTCTAAAAAAAAAAAAAGAAAAAAAAAGAAAACACTATAAAAAATATTTGAAGATATAGAGAACTTGAAGAATATTTTTTTAGCTGTTGAAATCGACATTAAATAACCGAGGAAGGGATAATATGCTCCAAGACAAAACAACCAAACCAAACCCCATAAATAAAAATTTGAAAATATAAAGTATTTGTATGAAAACATTTACCAAAATTACAGGATTCGTTGTTAAATAACCAGAAAAAGATTGATATGCCATAAAACAAAATAACCAAACTCAAGAGCTACATGACACTCCATATCCTGACTAAATAGAGTTCAAAACCGGCTTCAAAACTTAGGTGATGCCCTTTTCTCTGTCCTGCAACCTCTTTCCCACAGAAGAGATATTGTGAGCTACCTCTACTCTATCGCTATTTTCATGGCAAGTGCTCATTTGAGCTCCAAGCTATGGTCCGCCTTGCCAATCTTTCACAAAAACACTCATCTAGCTAAAGCCACTGTCAACAATTTCCTCCACTCTCTGTGCCTTTTTCTAAATGCAGATTCCATGAACAAAGCTTCTTTCTTAGAATTGCTCACCAGTAGAACGCTGTTCCACTGGCCTGCTTCCCGGTCAATTACAATATAATAGCCTTCAAGTCCAATGTAAACAAGTTCTTGTCGAGCTGTCCCCTTAAACAATCCAAATTCTACCTAATCTATACCATTAACGATTACTACACTACCACCTTATACGCTTAAGAGAAAAAATGCTGCCTAATAATATAAGTATATATATGATTTTCAGAATGTGAGAGATTATATATAATAAATTCCACAGCCAAACAACGTCGCAGCCCACAATACTGTAATGGCTCTTGTGGGCTGTGACGTTGTTGGTTGGTTGGTTGTTTTTGTTTTACGGCATATCAACCCTTTTCAGGTTATTTAATGCCGAATCCAAAGATTTTGAAGAAAAATTTTTTTAATAGAATATATTTATTGTTTTCACATAGTTGGGACCCTAACAGGTACTACCACTCCGGGTCAGAGTGGACCTGGGAGCAATGGTAATTAAAGGGTGGCTCCACACTCCCCAAAGCCCACAAGCTGGGGCCTCACCACTGGATATAGTTTAAGGTCATATCCAGGACCCCCATTGAGGGACTTTTACTCTCTGCAGGGGGGCAGTCGGCGTATTCTAATGCCCCACCGACAGGGCCTGTGACATTGTTTGGCTATGGAATTTATTATATATATATATATATATATATATATATGCATACATACTTATATATTATATATAACATTCCAGCTTCCTGTTACTGAATACTGATTATTAACTGTGAAAGCCCACTGAAAATGGCATCCATAGGTACTTAATTTCTTTCAATTTATGTGTTAGTTGCCGGTGGCCTGGAGAAAAGACGTTATCCTACTTAACAAAGGATGAATTTGTTGACTGGTTTTGAATCTCCTGACCAGCAGTAATTCTCATTTTTTACACTAGTAAGCATGAAACACTAGTGTCTATGGGTATAAAAATTGTCCATATTTATTTTAAAAAAATATACATAGACTACTAAAGCAACTCTGTGGATCTTGCTTGTTTGTTGTGTTGTTTGTCCTTTGCGAACTAGATGATAACAGAAAAGAAGAGTATTATCCAGTACAACACTAGTGAAAGACATCGGGAAAATTTGTTATGAAGTAGTCACCATTTTGTGATGTCATCTGGTGAAAGCGAGATATGGTGTAAGCTCATGGTGTAGGACATCAGGAAGATATCCTTCATGACATCGTCTCATTTATAAAACTCACTATGCCTGTCCGTCTGTCTCAATTTTTTTTCAAACTGCATCTCCTACGAGATGCAAGGTTGCAAAGCTGTGCGAGACAGATGAAATTATTGCATTTTTTTGTGGACCGTTTTGTTTTCATGCATCTTTAATTGATAAAAATACTTGGTTAAGATGTCAAAATTGAAAGAAATTGGAACCTGACAGGCGTAAATCGACTTAAGGTTTTCTTGTATGTATGAGCAAATATATACATTCATTCATACATTAAAGTTTGTTCTTTTTAAGTTACTTCTGATCCATCTGATGATAGCTCAAACAGTAGGGACCGAGACTGGAGCGTTAAATGTTTTGATTTCGATTCTAGCTGATGGAACCCAATTCATTTTTTTTTTTTACTTTTGAAATCATTATTATATATTAGGTATAATATAATGGAAAATAGTGAGAGAAAAAAAACTGGTTCTATAATAAAAAATACGAAATCTGGATGAATTAAAATATCATATTTAAGCGTATTTTATGATGGGGCAACACTGGGCACCCTGCTAGTCTAACATTTAAAGAGAGGAGAAAGAGGGAGAAGGTCTATTATATCATGAAAGTTTCATAGATATTTGTTTATATTTGAAAGCAGCAATAGTAGCTGCTGATCTTTACAACAACAATAATAGTTTGTGAACATGTATATTTTGTTTGAAAGCTCATATTGATTTATATTGATCAAAAACCTTGAAACCAGCAGCAACAGGCTCAACTTGAAATTGTTGAATAGTTAATGTTTCTGAATTTTTGTGATGAGGATTCATAATTCGTATCATTTGGATTATTCAAACTATTGTTCTCATCTTGAGTGTTACTAGCACGATGTTTCGATCGGCGTAACCTCCGACCTTCTTCATTTGTATCTTGTCGAGCACGGATATTTTTTGAGCCAAACTCGGGAATCTGTACTGAATTTGGAACCAAAACTTTTTTTTAATCCGCAAGGATCAATGGCGTAGGGGATAAAGTGCTTGGTTAACTCCACTTGTAAGTTACAATCTTCTGGAGGTTGAAGGTTCAGCCCTCAGTGCGAGTAACTCTTAAAATACAATGGCGAATTACTTAGCATTTCATATCTGATAGAACGAGAGCGCATGCTATCTGTGGATTAAACAAACGGTTCTGTTCGAAATCCCATAGAGATTCCCAAATTCAACAAGATATACCTGCAGAAGATCAGAGGTTACATTGACCGAAACGTTATGTAAATAACACTCAAAATGAGAGCAGTAGTCCGAATAATACAAAAAAAATTTAATTTAATAATACATATAACGAATACCCAACATGTTACGGATGGTCTAGCATAGACGTGATTTTTTGAAAAAATAAGGAACATGTCATTCCAATTAAGTTTTAGTGAATTCAGTATATATTGTAAAGTAAAAACTAAAAAGAAAAATGAGATTAAGTTAAAATGACTTATCTTCAACACAAATCCACATAATCTGTTGAAAACATGACTCGTAATTAAAGTACTTTAGTCTTGGATCTCCTCACCCACTCCCCTTTTTCCCTCTTAATCCCTCAGGGGTGAGGCAGTATTATCATAAACAATTAGAATCTACGTTCCTAATCTGTGATAATCCATATGTTAAACTGACTCCTCGTCCCGTCCCTCCTCTCAATTTAATAAAGGTAATCTTGTATATCTGGTGTTAATCTGGGAGGGAGAGATTAACGGATTTAAAGAGATCATACCTCGGTACCAACAAGGCAAGCACATGCGTACATCCTAAAATATTAGTAAATGCGTCAAAGACAAAACTTTATATTAACATGTATCGGGGCGGGGGGGGTGCAGATTATGTCACTGCTGAGAATCAATATCGCAATATAACATCATACTGTGCTGCATAAGCTGCACAAATATATATATATATATATATATATAATAACAGTATAGTTACATTCCAAGATCCAAATATGTATTTCTCATGCAAAACAGCTCCTCCTGCATGTTAAAATTTTGGTACACTGTTTTTTACAGACCCGTTTCGTTATACAGAAACAATAGATTATTATTATGTCAACACTGACTCTTCTCGTGCATATACTACTCAGAAAAATTAGAAATTCTTTGCTTAGAAAGAAGAAATGCATGACAAAATAATGCCGAAAAAAGAAAAGAAGACTCAAGATCGTGTGTTTGTTCTGGCAGCCATCTTGTTCATATTGTAAAGCTAGACAGGTTTTATTCAACATTTGAATTAAAATGTTCTATTCTACAAGGAAATCATTTATTATCATTTTTATTATTATTATTTTCATTTTTATTATTATTATTATTATTATTATTTTATTATTTTTCTAATCTTTATTTTCTGTAATTTCTTAATTAGGATTATATCTAAAAAGGGTTTACATCGGTTGAAAATACGAAACCAATTCTTTAAATATATATAAGTATATATGTTAGAGTTAGGATAATTAATCAAAATAATCAGAACTTTTTTGAAGTGTCAGAATCGGAAAAATATGTTCTTATTTTCTATTGTTTTAATTGCTTATTTTTGTTTGCTTTTGTTTAAAACTTAACTTACCATTGCTGATACTAATGATAAAATGGTAAATAGTAAAACTAAAATTTATAGACCCCTTCCCTACCACCCCCACATGTGTATTTTAACGTTTGCAAAAAAATAGGCACATATGATATGGGTTTTGTGGTAATCCAAAAATGAAAAAAGACAAAATTTTTAATTTCAAAAAAGCAAAGAAAAACTCTATAGCTCAATATTTAGAATCAGAACTTTAAAATAGAATTGGTAATTGAATTGGAATCAGGAAAAATATTCGAATCGTCCCATCACTCGTATATATACATTCTCATTTAGCCAATATTCTACAAGTATGACACTCATCAGTAATTGAAAATTAACACAAAATGCAGCATCGGTTTTGTTTTATTAACGTACACAGTGAAGGACCTTAAACACACTGGTGGGACCTCGCCCAGATAGCTGACTAGCGGTACACAAGGCAGATTTCACACCACACTTCCAAGAAGTTTAATGCTATGAGATCTCTTGCAGCAATTTCTCTGTTACGCAGCTCAGGTCAGTTTCTTTAACATCTACTTGAGACGTTCAAATCTCAAGTTTATATATATATATCTATAAAAGTGAACGTGTCTGTGTGTCTGTGTACATTTCTCTATGCAATAACTCTGTCAATTTTTAGTCTACAGACTCGAAATTTGATATACAGGGTACTGAGATTTGGGAAAATCGATGTGATCGGTTTTCGGTCAGAAATTTGGCTGTTAAGGGGTTAGAGTTCAATGATTTGACCTTTGAGAACTCTACCAAACTCCTCTGACAATTTTGGGTCTAAACACTTGAACTTTTAGATATAGGTTCCTTGGACATGGATCTAACTTAATAACTTGATTTGAGCCCAAAACAATAAATTTTCAGGGGTCATAATAGGGGTCAAAGTTAAAAAAAAATTGACCTCTGCGGTCTCTACCAAATTACTCAGACAATTTCTGGTCTAAACATCTGAAATTTTACATAAAGCGTATTCAAAGATAAGGCAAGCTTTTTCATCGGTTTGGGTCGAAAATTTTTAGTTACCAATATATAAATGTATGTATGTATGTTTGCATGTCTGCCTAAAAATTTCAATAGAGGCGACTGATTTTACCAAGATCAGTACCGTATTGAAGTTCTATCTTTCAGACGACAAATATCGAAAAATTGGTTAAAAACATTAATATCTTGACCTTCAACTTGGCACTTTTCTACAGGGAGGGGGGGTCGCTTTTTCGCTGATATTTTTGAAAGTCATCCTCTCCTTTCTATTGTCTAGCCTTAATTTAAACATAAGTCACTTCCGAATTGGCGGTGGTCATAACAGCAAAGACGTCAGATTCTTTTTCCCATTCTTTCCTCCTTCGTGGTACGGGTTCGAGCCTGCCTTCCTACTACCACATTTTTTTTTTTTTTTGCTCAACATACACATCCAATCACCCGGGCAACACCGGGCTGAAATGCTAGTATTTAAATATTTTTACATGTATAAAAAATAAGTTATCGATAGAAACTTACTTTTATGCGCATAAAAATATTTAAATAATATATTAATAATTTCAAATAATACATTCCAAATGGGGGTCGACTAGAATGTAAACAAGGGGCAGATAACTTCTCTCTTAAAAATTGCTCAGAGAAAAAGATACCACAGAATCCCTAATCTTTTATATCTATATATATATAAAAGCGAAAATGTGTGTGTGTGAGTGTGTGTGTGTGTCTTGCAAAAACTTTCGACACAGGCCACGGATTTTCGCCAGATAGGTATCATTTTAAAGCTCCAACCTTCGTCCGACAAATATCGAAAAATTGGCCAAAAATATTAATTCGTTCACCCTAAATTGGGCCCTTTTCTACAAGGAGGGTGCCGAAAAAATCGTTCCTTCATTTTTTCTGCTCCTGCTACTACGACAATGACGTCATGTTTGACCTTGAAAACGTTCACGTTAGTTTAAACCACCTGCAAGTGTTTTTAAAGGTTTAATTTTATCCATTATTAAGTGTATGTCCCTTTGGCGTAGGGGTAATGTGTCGGCCATTTTTTTCTACCTTAGCCTCGATGCTCCGGGTTCAAGTCTGTCTTTCTACCTAAACTTTTTATTTTACTTTTTTACATTTGTTCGTTGTTTTGCTTTGTTTTGGTTTTTCCAATATTTCTTAACATCCTGTTTTTTTTTTATAATATTAAAACAGGGTCATCCTCTCCTACATACACCCCCTCCCAAACACCCGGGCAACGCCGGTTGGTTGGTTGGTTGTTTTTGTTTTGCGGCATATCAACCCTTTTCGGGTTATTTAATGCCGAATCCAAAGATTTTGAAGAAAAATTTTTTTAATAGAATATATTTATTGTTTTCACGTCGGTTTCTATTTAACCCATAGTTAGGACCCTAACAGGTACTACCACTCCGGGTCAGAGTGGACCTGGGAGCAATGGTAATTAAAGGGTAGCTCCACACTTCCCAAAGCCCACAAGCTGGGGCCCTTGTTTAAGGTCATATCCAGGACCCTCATTGAGACACTTTTACCCTCTGGAGGGGGGCAGTCGGCGTATTCTAATGCCCCACTGACAGGGCCACCGGGCAACACCGGGTATCACCGCTAATCTATATATATAAAATGTGTGTATGCATGTATGTGTGTTTGTGTGTCTGCTAAAGACTTTCGACAGACACGACGAAAATTCACAAACTCGGTATCATATTGAAGCCCCATCATATTGAAGCCCCATCCTTCACTCGAATAATATCGAAAAATTGGCCAAAAACGTTCAAATTGACAATTTTCGACGGAGGATGGGGGTGGGGGGGTCAACAAAAACAGTCTTCTCGTGACGATGACCAGTTCTACACATGCGCCAGATGACGTCATAACCTGATTTACTTTAAATAGTTGAAAAACTGAACTAATTTCATGTACGTCGCGTTAGGTCAGTTGATTAGTGCGTTGGTTCATTATCTAAACGTTTTGGGTTCGAATCATGGTGTGAGATGTCTTTTTTTTTTTTTTGATTTTTTAAATTTAAATATTGAACCAGTGTTATTTAAGCCATTTTTCACGTAACGTTTGTTTTTCTGTTTTTTGTTTTTTTTTTACTTCGCTTATCCACCCCCGACCACACACCCAAAAACACCCGGGTACCTACCGATTTTTTAAATTTTAATATCGAAACAGGCTTATTTAAGCCATTTTTCACATGTTCGTTTTTCTGTTTTCATCGTTCGTTTGCCTTACGTTAGTTTTTTTTCGATGTTTTGATTACCCCCAGCCCGCTTAAGTTTTAACGTTGTTTTCTTTTTTACTTTGCTTATAACAATGCTTACGTCGTTGTTGTCGTCGTAACACTCGACGACTTCCGTGCACGCACCTGTCAATTTGGTTCTTACTTAAATAAATTCAAACATCTTTCAGTAACTCATTCCGGCTGGCCGATTTTATTTTCAAACTTTGCCTCAGGGCTTCGGGTTCAATCCTACAAACTTTTACCCCCCACCCCACCCGGTTTCTTTTTTATTTAACACCACACACACCTCCAAACACCCGGGCAATGCCGGGTACCCCCACTAGTATATATATAAAAGCAAAAATGTGTGTGTATGTATGTTCGCATTTTTTGTATGTCCGAGAAAGGCTTTTTTCTGAGAAGCAATCGGTCGACTCACTTCTTAAAACTTTTTATATCATGTCTAAATGATAATATCAACGAGCTAACAACGGGGGTCGCCTGTCTATTTAATTTGCTCGACTTTGAAAGATAAATATTCAACATTTTTCAATCGCCGCATGTGCATTAAGCTTTTTCGTATAACAAACGCGAAACTAATTCTGGCGGCAGAGTTCCGGTCGCGATCGCCGGAAACGTCCGAAAGCAATCAGCTTTGATCAATGTGGAGTTTCTCCTTATATCAGACAATTGCTATTCAATTTGGACAATCCCCTTTTTATGGGGAGCTGGTTTTCCCCACAACATCTTGGGGAAACAAAAAAAAATAAATAAATAAAAAATACTGCCCCGCAGTCAAAGTTGACCTCATTAAGTATGAACACCTGCCAAGTTTTAATACTTAAATAAATTCAAACATGTTTCCGTTACTATTTCATGGTGGCCCAGTGGTTAACGTCGCACGTTTTTGTTTTCGCACTTTAATTTCCAACTTCCACTCAAGGGTTTGGGTTTGATCCTTCATAAATATGAAGGATCAAACCCGAACCTTTCAGGTCTGGTTGAAAAAGTTTGGCAGGTAAGTATTTTTTATTTTTTATTTTAACCTTTCCCGACACAAACACCCGGGTGTTTTGATTTACCTAAAACCACACACACCTCCAAACACCCGGGCAACGCCAGGTACACCACGCTAGTCTTTTTATATGAATCTCACTCGTATGTTTAAATGTATGTATGTATGTTTGCCTAAAAGTTTCGACAGAGGCGGCGGATTTCACAAGATTGGTATCATTTTGAGGCTTGACCCTTCGGACGACAAATATCGAAAAATTGGCTAAAAACATTAGTTCCTTCACCATCAACTGAGCACTTTTCTACGAGGACGGGTCGCTTTTTATTGCCAATATTCTCGAAAGTCATCCTCTCTTTTCAATTGACTAGCCTTAATTTAAACCTTCGTCACTTTTTTCACGTTCTTTTCATCCATCATCGTATGGGTTCGAGCCTGCCTGCCTACTACCACTTTTTTTTTTTTTTTTTTTTGCTCAACACCCACCTTCAAACACCCAGGCTAGTAAAAAAATAAATAAATCAACAATCATTATTTATATATATATATATTCGCATAATTGGACAGCATTCTTTGATTTATACAGATCTGGTTGAAACACTGCATATTTTTTTTTATCCATAATGATGGGCTAACTTTCTTGCGTTTGCTGGCGAATTTAGGCAAATTTCTCTACTTTCTTGCAGAAAATGCAAAAAAGTTAGCCCGCCATATTGAAAAAAAAAAAAAAAAAAATGGACAAAAAAAAAAAAAGTGTATATAGAGTTTAGCACCGATATTCAACAAGGCATATATACATATAATATATAATTAATAATTTTTGTTCTTGTTTTTATTAGCAATAGTAGCAGCGTTGGAACGATGCTATTGTATTCAAATTTACTTATGTAAATGATAGAATTTTTACTCCCTTGCACACAAATTCATGCATTAAGTCGTCCCTTTTAATGGGTTATATTTATATTTATATTCTTAATTTTTTATGTGCATAAAAGTTTTCCATAAACGTGCATTTCTTGCTAACTAGCAGTCATCAGAATGGATTGACTTTGGCAACAATCGAGCCCACAACTACATTGTCTGTTGGTTGGTTGGTTTTGTTTTACGGCATATCAACCCTTTTCAGGTTATTTGATGGTGAATCTAGTGATTTTGAAGAACGATTTTTTAATAGAGTATATTTGCTTTTTTTAAGTCAGTTTCTATTTAACCCATAGTTGAGACCCTAACAGGCACTACCACTCCAGGTCAGAGTGGACCTGGGAGCAATGGCAATTAAAGGGTGGCTCCACACTCTACAAAGCCCGCAAGCTGGGGCCTCAGGATATAGTTTAAGGTTATATCCAGGACCGTATGTAGTTTGGCGTTTATATAAACTTAGGTATATGTATATGTATATATATATATATATATATATATATATATATATATATATTGTATGCATAGAATTCACTCCTAAACTAATTAACCGATCATTATGAATTCATGAACACAGCTGGTAGACGAACTGTATTTAGTAAAGATAAAAAGGGAGAGGAAGCCTTGTATAACAATTAAGATAGTTTCTACTTTTGTGAAATTTTAACAGTATATATAAAGCATCAATTAATAAATATTCCTCAATTGCTCTATTGTATCCAGTTTTTTTTTTTTATGGCGACCATTTAAAAATAATTCAGACTTAGAAAAAATATTTTCTGAACAGAATTAAATCGAATTATATTTTTTTTTTTCTTAGCAACAGGCTGAAACATTCCTTGGCCTGCTAAGAGCAAAGTACAGCATCTGTTCTGATACTGCACTTCATCTTTTCTGTTCTCGGTCAGTGGAGGAGAAATCCTTCTAGACGGAGACAATTTTAATTTTTATTTATATCCAAAGTACTCCTTTTTGGGAAGCTGGATTGCCCCCACATAAAAACCGACCTTGTATCTAACTCTGCCCTCGTGGGGAGGCAAGTAAAAAGGAACATACTGCAACACTCGACAAGAAAAACTGCTGAACTAAAATAAAATCTTGATTTTGTGAGAAGAAAACTAACAATGACAAAGAGACTGACTTTACTTTATATATTACATTTTACACTTGCAACACCTTTGGTCGTTTTATTTGTACGGCATATTAACCCTTTTCAAGTGATTTAATGCTGAATTCAGTAATTTTGGTACAAGTTTTTTTGCTTCAAGTTCTTTACACGTTCAAATATTTATTCATGATGCTTGGCTTGTTTTTTTGTTTGTTTGTTTTTTTTTAAAGAAAAAGTATTGTTTTTTTTTTGTTTCGGCTTTACAGAATATGATTAAGTTTTGCAAAGAAAAAGGAAAATAAACAATAACATCATCGTTTGGTGCATTTTAGATCAGGATTGGTTGGTTGGTTGTTTTTGTTTTACGGCATATCAACCATTTTCGGGTTATTTAATGCCAAATCCAAAGATTTTGAAGAAAAAATTTTTTTTAATAGAATATATTTGTTGTTTTCACGTCGGTTTCTATTTAACCCATAGTTGGGACCCTAACAGGCACTACCACTTTGGGTCAGAGTGGACCTGGGAGCAATGGTAATTAAAGGGTGGCTCCACACTCCCCAAAGCCCACAAGCTGCGGCCTCACCACTGGATATAGTTTAAGGTCATATCCAGGACCCCCATTGAGGGACTTTTTACCCTCTGCAGGGGGGCAGTCGGCGTATTCTAATGCCCCACCGACAGGGCCTCGTATCAGGAAGTCGGTATCTTCAGACAGCCTGATCTGGTAGCACCACAAAACGATAAAGATTTTATTTTATGTATTATATTTTAAACTAGCGACAACTTAGATGGACAATAAATGCATTATTGTAAAAACACCAATGCCTTTTATTAACTTTAATTACTTAAAAAAAAACAAAAACAAAAAAAAAACAACAAGAGCAGAATCCTCATAAGAAAGATTGGACTTGTATTTTTTTTTGCAGCATCATGAATGTTTATTTCATGTGACGTACGTAGATTTAGATTTGTTTCTTTTTCATCTTGGGTTCGATGCAGAACAAGGAGCACCCATTTAGCTCTTTCGGGTGAAAAAGAAACTGATCCACACAAAGAAAGTCGACACGTGGTTTGTGCATGTCTGTCAAGCACCATTACTAAACAGAAAATAATCCAAGATAAAAGCATAGCCTTGCGGTAATACGCACGCAAATTCCTTGCTTGTCACACTCTGCTACAATCAATCCATGGAGTTCGCAACTCTATATGAATGGACACATTCGAGTCGAGAACCGCATACGTTTCACTAGCTCACTGTTATGTTGGCGGTTATCAGGCTGGTTATTAATGCTGTCCATTGGTGGTTTACTTCATGTATTCATTTCTTTTTGCTCGTCATTAGCGATTTAGTTCAATGCGTCATCGTTCAATCAGTATTTTTTTTTTTTTTGTTTTTTTAACTCACGTTCACCCCAAACAAGTCATATCATCACTTGGACGGAAGAGGCTACTATTTAGAACTATGCTTAGGGGAAGATAACCAAGATCTTGGTTTAAGATACATTTAAACTTCTGCATGTCAGTACAGCCTGGGAAACAGATAGCAGGCAGGGAATTCCAAAGTCTAATCCGTCTGAAGGAAGAAACGGGTTTGTATTACTGTACACAGATTCGAAAAAGTGGTCAAAAATTAAAATATACAACAAAGAAATATTAACATTAGCTATAAAACTTACTGTGCAACCCACCTGAATCATTAGTGGGTACTTGTGCATAGACCAACAAAAATGATATTTGTAGGATCAATTTTTTTTTTTTAACAAATAATAGTGAGTAATTGTTTTTTATGAAACGTTCCCCACCCACAACTATTTACGTACAAAAAAAGAAAAAGTCGTAAGAAAAAGGAAAGGAACAAAACTTTTTTCTTTTTTTTTTACGGGATCTACAAAATTAAGGTTGTGGTGGTTCATCGTTAAATAGTGATACCCCTCTCCTCCCACTTTGCTCCAACAGTCTGATACGACCGTGCGTGGTCCCCGCCAGAATGTATTTTCCTATTAGTGGAAGGAGGGTTTCGGCATTCCTATTGCTACGTTAACCAAAAAAACAAAAACAAAAAAAACCCTCCTTTTTGGCGGGGTCGGCGTATCCACCGAGGACCCAGACCGGTGTTAGACGTCTGCCAACGTTATGTTTCCAGTGGTTGAAGAAGACAGACTCGTCGATTTTGACCGTATGGTCTGCTGGGCCTCCTATCTGCTGGGGATTCCTGAGAAAGTATATCTCACAGGAAATTCTTCCAGTCCACAATTGTGTGGCGTGACCGCAACCAACATTCGCGCTGGAGATTCCTAGTCGCCGCCATCTCGAACGCCCATATCGGAATTCTCGTCTGCTGCGCGCATGCGCGTCGAGTTGAAACTAAGCATGCAGCGTTTTGATTGGCTGATGACCATGTTTCGTCAGACACCAGCAAAACCTGAGCTGCGGACGTTATGCGTCGGACAAAGCCGAGCAAATGCTGAGTTACGTCTGGTTCGTTAAATGCACAAGTACCGATTAATGTTTTAAAGTAGTTTTAAACGCTCTTTATTTCATATCAAATATGAACTTTTTACGAATGTTTTTAAGAATTTAAGATGGCCAAAACTTACTACTTGTTTACAGGGAAAAGCCTCGTTTTCAAATTTTAATTTCCACACATTTTGGTGGGAGGAGCTTCCCTCGTTCTTGTTTTCGGCACATGGCTCTGCGGACCTTTTGGGTATACATTTTTTTGAAGTTTCATCCTTGTAATGAAAATATTTGTAAACATTACATTTAATTTAGATAATTATTGCACACAAATACTAATTTCTTTTAAGTTTTTTTTTGGGGGAGAGGCTTCTTTTAATTTGGTGGGGGGGGATTTTACTGATTTTTGTTTTCATTGAGGGAGGAGGCGACGGCAGGCGGTGGGGGTGTTATTGCGGCAACAATGGAACAGGGGTTGGAGCTTAGTTCTCCTTAATGTGTAAGTGCCTCAGGGGTCGATCATTGGACCACTATATTATTCCTGATATTCATTAACGATCTCCCTGATAACATTGTGTCCGAGATGGGATAATATAACGCTCCATAGTAGACATGAGGAAAAAAAAACCCGGATATACACAAATCTAAGGCAATTGCAAAATGCTTAGATAACAACCCCAAGACTATAGTGGAATGGGACCATGAATGAATGCGACTCTATTACTCACTAAGTGTGTTCCAGTATCGACTGAAAGATAAACCACCATTGGTACTCTAGATCCATTTTCATTTTAGTTATTACTAGCATTTCAGCCTGGTGTTGCCCGGTGTTTGGAGATGTATGTTGAGCAAAAAAAAATAAAAAGCGGTCGACATTTTTAACTTTGACCTCTATTATGACCCCTTAACATTTATTGTTTGGGACTCAAATTAAGTTATTAAGTTAGATCCATGTCCAAGGAACCGATATCTAAAATTTCAAGTGTTTAGACCTAAAATTGGCGGAGGAGTTTGGTAGAGTTCTCAAAGGTCAAAGCGTTGAACTTTGACCCCTTAACAGCCAAATTTCTGTCCGAAAACGGATTCCAAAGATTTTCCCAAATCTCATTACCCTATATATCAAATTTCGAGTCTGTAAACTTAAAATTGATAGAGATATTGTATAGGGAAATGTACACACACAGACACGTTCACTTTTATAGATACAAGATAATCATAAAATGCTAGATATAAAAATTGATGTAGAAGAATAGAGGGCAAACTCATTTTATTATGCAAGTATTCGAAGTAAAATGACTTAAGGATTACATGTAGTTTTTTTTTTGTACAAAGAAGTCACCCCTTATCAAGGCCTAGAGGCCACACGAGGATAAGGATTAATCAGTGTACAGTAGTCAATAGAAAAATGTTGTGGTAATCGTTAGTAGTGGGAATTGGGTAAATTGGATTACTTTAGGGGAAGGCTCATCAAGAACAAGGTGGGTGAAGAGGTACCTATTTACTATGCCTCCCCACGGGACAGAGTTAGACACCAGGGTCGTTTTTTAACGTGGAGAAAAGGTACAAAAATAAAAATTGTCTCAGTCGTGAAGGACTGATCCTCCACCGAAAGAGAACAAGAAATGGAAGTGCAGCATCTGAAGAACAGATACTACACTTTGATCTTGACCAAAAGGCCAAGAGGTAGGACAGAGTTCAGACTATGGCAACTTTTAATTAATTTTAATTAATTTTATGCAGGAGGATAAAAATTACAACCAAGACAGTAGCAGAAACTCGCCATGAAGCAAGCAATCAACATAAGATATTGTGTTTTGAAAGGCCGCTACGAAAAAGGTGGGCTCTCTTCACCGCGCTAGAAAGTTACTTACGCCTGAAGGTATCATGTATCTCTACAAGGCCACAATTCGTCCATGTATGGAGTATTGTTGTCACATTTGGACTGGTGCATCTGCTACTAGTCTCTTGCTCCTGGACAGGGTTCAAAAAAGAGTCGCCAACCTTATAGGTCCTGAACTGTCATTTAAGTTTCAACCTCTGTCCCATTAACAAAATGTTGCATCTCTCTGCCTGTTCTAAAAGTATTTCAATGGTGAATGCTCCAACGAACTACAAGTCCTTGTACACATTTGACGTAAATACCCTTGACAAACCCGACAAGCAATAAAATCTCACCCCCACACGGTGGAGATCCCTAGGTGTAAGAAAGCCTTCTACTCCAATAGTTTCTTCCCCAGAGCTGCTAGACTTTGGAACTCGCTTCCGGGTTCCTGCTTTTCCAACTGTACTGACATGCAGAAGTTCAAGTGTAATGTGAAAAAATATTCTGCTACAACTTCCTACATAGTATCCCTGCAACTTATGTCCCTGATAGTAGCCCCCTACTTCAAAGTGGCACTGTGCCTTGTTTGTACTGAAAATGGAATAAAAAAAACAAAATAAAAACCCAGCTTACCTTATAGGCTTGTATATAATGATGTTTATCAGATGTTTTCACTTGTGAAGTAATCCATTTCGATAAAGTTAATGTGGGTTGTTGAGAGAGTAAATGCTCTTTTTTAGGGCTTTCCTCATGTTTGTTTTTGTTTTACTTGTATAGAATGGTGTTTATCGTTTTTGGGGGAAGGGGGAGTATTTCATTGCATTTATTAGTTTATTTACTCGTAAACTTGTATATAATCATGCTTGCGGAGATGTATTTCGCAGCATCTTACAGATAATATCGGGTCATCAGGAGAGAATACGCACCATTTCAGGGCCTTCCTCCCTGTGTTTCTGAATTTTTTAAATAAGAATTGATAATTTCTATCATTTGGATTATTCAAACTACTGCTCTCAACCACAGTGTTATTTTTACAATGTTTGGGACGATGTAATCTTCAAACTTCTCCAGTTGTATTTTGTCAGGGATCTGCAGGGAATTTTGAACCTTCATTAAATCCATGAGGATAGCATGTTCTTATTCTGTCAGCCACGATCAAGTAGAAGGCTTAAGTAATTTGCAACTCTATTCTTGGAATCGTTCGCAATGAGAACTAAACCTTCAATTTGCTGAAGAGTTTCACTTTACAACGGAATTTTATCTAGTATTTAATTTGCTCTGCCATAGGTTAGGGTCAAAACTAAAACTTTTATCATTATCATCACTACTCTTATCTATATAAAATACATAAAGTCATTTCATGTTTGCGCTTATGTCATCACCTTTTCACACCTTAAAGAAAATGAGATTGTCCAATCAGTAAAGATGATGATTGATGAGTAATCCGATATTGCTGATGTAAAAAATTCCAACTTCTAGCAATTTTCATATGAATTGTTCCTAGATCAAATTGTGTCGCCCTTTTGGCTAAAATGGTACAATCTATTATATAAATCTCACCTGTCTGTTTAAATGTATGTATGTATGTTTGTATGTCTGCCTAAAACTTTCAACAGAGGCGATGGATTTTCAAGAGATTGGTATTGTTTTGAAGCTCGACCCTTCGGACTACAAATATTGAAAAATTGGCTAAAAACATTAATTCCTTCACCCTTAACTGGGCACTTTTCTACAGGGAAGGGGGTCGCTTTTTTTTTTTTTTTGCCGATGTTTTCAAAAGGCATCCCCCCTCTTTCGATTGACTAGCCTTAATTTGAACATTTATCACTTCCGGTTTTGTAAGGGCGCAAC
Organism: Euprymna scolopes; assembly: GCF_053919585.1. NCBI lineage: Eukaryota > Metazoa > Mollusca > Cephalopoda > Sepiida > Sepiolidae > Euprymna > Euprymna scolopes. Next base: position 69,239,989 of record NC_136507.1, read on the forward strand.
AGCAATAACGTCATTATTTTTGTTCACATTCTTTTCCTCCTTCGCAGTACAGGTTCGAGCCTGCCTGCCTTCTATCACTCTTTTTTTTTTTTATCAATACACACCTCCAAACATCCAGGAAACGCCAGGCACCCAGGCTAGTTTTATATAAATTTCAAAAAGCGTCATTGGTTTTATTGATTTTAAAAATAATTAAACTGCTACCAATTTAAATAAATAAATAACTAGAGAAGAAACGTATTCATTTTTTTAAAGATTATTTAGCTGACAATGGCAATTATTTTTCTGGAAGTCATATTTTCTTAATAGTATAAACCCTGACAGAAATTTATTATTTCTAAAGGAATGTCATTATTAAGGGCAAATCATACAGATTGATGCAGAAAATAACACACAATTGACAATATGTATATCTACTATATAAAAGTCACTTTGTGTGTGGGTCTGAATTCTGAAACGCCTGAGCCTATCTTTTACAAGTTTCACACAAAGGTAATTTATATCTCTGGCAGTGTTTTAGATATGTTTTGTACAGAAATTCATCTGGTAAGTATTGAAAAAGGAAAAAAAAACGATCCTAAAAATAGTCTTTCTTTCTTTCATATATATATATATATATATATATATATATATATATATATATTGATTGCAGAAATTCCCCTCTGAACCAAAGTACCATAGGCTTGCAACAACAGATGCCACATACAAATTTCTTATGTCTAGACTATGTCACTATCTTATGTAACTTTAGAACGACATTTTAGACACATTTAGTCGTTATAATAAAATCCTACATTTCATCCTCAGAGCAACATCACCACAATCACAACGATCTTTAAAGGCAGTAGTCCTATTTTTTCCTCTAAATATTAAGTCCTTCTACCATCCCCAGTCAACACCGGGAGGTAATATACACATACATATATTGTGCTTGCACCCTTCATAACTGGATCATAAACACATAGACATAAGCTAATCTTTCTCTTTTCCAATTCTAAAAATATAAAGTCTTCCCAGACTAATTCCGCTCATTCTGATTGGCTGATCTCTGACCATTCCTACATTCCGGATTAACGGTATTCGCATGCTAAACAAATGCTAATGTACCATTCAAATATGGCATCACACTAATATTACTTTTGCTCCCTGAGTAAATTTCTGCATTCATTTTCTTACATTTTATGGCATCAACACTATCTACACCAGTTTGTATTTCCTCTCTCTTTCTCTCCCTATCTCTCTCTATATATATTCTTCCCAACTCTCTTTCTCTCTCTCGTGATTTTTATATTTTTTTATGCAGAAGAAAAAAAATACATTTCACGAAGATGCCGACAAACATTTATTTCTCTCTTTCTCACTCACTTGTTTTGTACATTTCTTTTTAGTGCCGAAGAAAAAACATTTCACGGCGTCAACGTTATCTACAACAGTTTCTACTTGGGGCAATGATTACATATGAATACATAACGAGGTTCTCATTTATATAGCTCAATAGTGCAATACTAGAGCTATAAATATTTTTTATTTAAAAATAACCTATTAATAGGGATATCTTTTAGTATTTACTCATTTTCAAAAAGTTATTCTTTTATTGATTACAACATTGCATACAATTGTTTCAGCCCTCAGGTTTTAGCAAATATGTGTTCTTTCCTGTCACATATTTTTGCTAGTCTTAGAGGATAATATAATGGTGAACGAACTACATACATTCCCCCTCAAAGGAAGAGTTAATCACTTAGAGGATTATAATATGACAAAAAAAAAAACACGACTCCTCAAGAAGGAGTTAATGCCTGGAAGGATGATATCATGACAGAATAGATAGTAAACTATGTCTCCTCTCCACAAAATAAAAAAAAGGTAATCTTTAGAGTATGGTATCATGAGGAATGAACGTATACTATGTCGTCCTCCCCAAGATGGAGGTTATGCTTGGGAGGAGTATACCAAGACAAATGAAAGTAAATGAAGCCTGGGAGTAACTGTTCCCGAAATGGGTGCTCATTTTATATTAAATTTATATAGGAAAGTGATACCCTCACTCTGACTTCCTTTATTGGAGATACTTTGTTTCAGACTGTTTACATGTAATCACTCCAAAAAAGTAGAATCTGATTTTTATTTTGGGGTAAACTACATCGGATGTGATAGTAAGAAAATAAACTAAACATGATCTAAATTTGATTAAAAGAAATAGTTTGCAATAAAAAAAAATATTAAAACTAAAGACAGATCTTATCCAGAATTCATCCTATATTAAAAAAAATAAATTAAAGAAAAGTATTTATGATGTATGTATCCGTGACAACACGAAAAATATATTCCACACAACGTGTAAATTGATCAAGTAGTTTTAGTTTTATAAAGAAAATAATTTTTAAACAACTGATAGGAATCTGTAGGCATTACAATATAAATCTAGCAAGTTGTAATTGTTGAGCTATTGCCCTTTGTTTCTTTTTTTAGATTTTTTTCAAAATGGTGGACAACACTATCGTTCTTCGGTCACTCATAAAATTTTATTTTTTTGTTAAAACAATAAAACTACTTGATAAATTTACCTGATTTTTGTTTCGTCACGGTTACGTACACCATAAAGATTTTTCTTCTTTTTTTCATTGTTTTTTTTTTCTTTTTCCATATAGGGGGCATTCTGGAGACGAACCCCCCCCCCCCCCCAAAAAAAAAAAAAATCATCATTTTCTCGCTCATAGGCAGTCAAAACATTAGTACGAATTATAGTACAGCACGTTTGCTGCTCAGTTCAAAACACGGCAATTAAAAAATTATTATCCTTTCGCAGAAAAGAAAATGAAAGCCCCGCGAGGAAGCTCAAAAATGGGGCTATCAACATTGGACACCGACTGCGAAGAATACAAAAACAAGCATGTGTTCTCCGCCTCTTTATATAATAGCTACCCATAGGCATGTGACTGAAAGTCCCAGATGCCCTCTGCAATGGCCCTAAATCTCTCCCTTCCCCTCGATCCCCCCCTTTTCTTTATTCTTTTGTTTTTGCATACACAACAGGCCGTAGATGCTACACAAAAGGTTAAGTGTTTAGTTTCGCCTGGTTTTTAATCCACGCTGCTGACAAAAAAATAAAAAAAAAAAAACAAAAAAAAAAAACGAGTTGTAGACGCCGACGTGCAAGTAACGTATGTGCGTGAGGAAGGAGTTCGTGCATGCATACGTTCACACAGAGAAGAGGCGTGTGTAAGCGTGTAGCCCTCTTCGCTGTCTGATTGACTGCCGGTGAAAATAACGCGCGCGGCCGAGAGATGCGCGGTATATAATTAGAGTTCCGAGGAGATAAATAAATTAAAAAAAAAAGAATTACTCCACCACACTTGTCAACCTCCCTCCTCCATCCCCAGAGAGCTCAACAATTTCTACCCGCTGTTCAACTCCTTAGTAGCGTTTTTAGACTTTATCAACAGGTGGCCAGTTTTTTGTTGTTATTATTCTCATAATTTCTTGGCTAAGCTTAAAAAGAGCGATTTCGATTTAAAAAGAAAATAAGGAGAGTGGAAAGGAGTACAAAAGAAGGAGTGTTAAGCTTGAAAGGTGATGAAGGAGTTAGAACAAAGAGCGATTAAATGGAAACATTTATGTCAAAGTGGCAAATTAGGTCAAAGATTGTGGTTCAGGCGGACTACATTCATCAAATGCTAGTGTTGAGACGATTAATCGGAATCGGAAAATCAGAACATTTGGGGTATCAGAATCGGTTTCTGATGCCAAAACGATTCTTTTGAGCCTTTTTATTTTTTTTTTTTAAGCAAAATCTTTCATTACTAGTAGTAATGATAAAATAAATATTTAATGATTTTAAAATACCACTAAAACTAAAATCGATGGATCATCCCCCATAAGTATATTTTTATGTTTAAGAAAATATTTGCATATTTAACGTGTGCGTGCGTGCGTTTTATGGTAATCGGGGAAAAATAACAACTCTACAGTTAAATATTTAGAGATTATTAGAGAATCGGAATCGATAATTGTATCGGAATCGGGAACTTACTACGGAATCAGTAATTGTATCTGGATCGGGTAAAATATTGGAATCGTCCCGTCACTATCAAAAACTAATTACAAATGGTATTTGCTGAATACGGGTCCCTAGTATTCCCCAGATTTGGAAAGGTGTTCTGATTCTCTTGAGCATCTAGAGCGACGTGCCATCAGATATATATTGCATATTTCTTGCAGCGATATTGAAGGATATATGCTTGGATTAGATCTCCAGTGTACTCGCCAGAATGTAACAGTTGTTTCTGTTGCCTACAGATTATTTCATGGTTTTTTGCCCCACCGCAATATTTAAATACCGCCCTGTGCTGCAGCTAAACAGACCAAACCTACGACAATATACGTTCACATTAGACTCTAAATAATCAGATCAGGTGTTTGCTCAGGAATGCACTGATGATCTTTCGCACTGTGTTCTGCAGTCCTGAATGTGCTGCGTCAGAACTGTGTGAATGAATATGTATCACTGTCACATTTTCAGAGTTCTGTATTGGCTAACTATCATGATGTACCGAAGTTTTATGCATCTACTAATTAGCTTAGTAACCTCTGTTTATTGCCAACAGTTTTATGACCATGGGGTTTAGCAAAGAATTAAAAAAAACAACAAAAAAACAACAACAAAAAAAAAACATATGATCAAAAAAATATAGATATCAAACAATTTTCAGGATACTGGAAATTCCACGGTGGTTTACTGCCTTCTTTTTTTTCTTCTTCTTCTTCTTATTATAAAGCATTCATAGTAAAAAAACAAAAACTCATCTAGCTACAACCACTATAAAAGAATTTTCCTTTCTTCCTCTGTTTACCCGGAGCTAAGTGGAAATTTCATGAGCAGAGTTCATTTATGTAAAAAAAAAAAAAAAAAAAAAAAAAAAACTTCCTCTAATTTTTCTTCCAAAATTGAAAAGCAATTAGTTACACATCTCTTTTCGCTGCTAACCGGTCAAGAATTGGCTGCTCATTTAACGCTGAATTTATATAGGAATATGATCCCCCACTCGAAAATCTGAAAATGTTTGTCAACTAAATATAGCGTTCAACATTTTAATTTATTCATTCATCATGTTTTGGAATTTTGCAGACGGGGTTGGTAGTAATATTACACGTTTAGACAAGATTAGTTTTGTTTGGATCTTTTTCTAATGCTCTCATCATTATTCGCAGAACGCTTCGGCCGATGTAACCTCCAACCTTCTTCAGGTTTATATTGTCACGAAAATTTGAACCAAACCTTTTATTTAATTCACACAGGTAGCATGCACTCATTCCGTCAGCCATGAAGTCTTAAGTAATTCACAATTGCATTCTTAGTATAGCCCACATTGAAGATTGAACCTTCATAAGAGTGTCACTTAGAACTGAATTGGACCATAGTACTTTATCCATTACACCACAAGTCCTTGCAGACACTTCTAGTATGAATTTTGAGAACCTTAAACCTATTCTTTTTTTTTTCTTCTTATAATACACAATCTTACTACTTCTAACTATAGACCACTACTTATTACTATACATATATATATATATATATTTGTGTGTGTGTGTGTGCGTATTATCAAAGAGTAAAAGCAAAACTTATCAAGATAAGAAAGTTCAACACTATTATGAGGAGCAAACAACAATATTAAATGAAAGAAGGGGGAATAAAAATTATATATTACTTTATTATATCATCAGAACAATAAAGAGAAGTTAAGAGGAAAATTAAGAAAAAAAAAACTCTTTAGGCCATGGCATTTCGAAACTAAATGCTTCTCATCAAAAGAGAAGATGGGCCAGAATTATACAAAATGCAAATATATATAAAAAAAAAAGAAAAAAAAAGTGGCTTAATGACATGAGAATGAAGGAATGGGATAATATGGTAAATAGTAATTACAACTAGGCACAACAGAATAAGGATAAATCGGATGGGTAGTATATATGTGGGTAATAGTTAAAAATAAAATTAAAAAATTGGAGGCTATATATATATATATATATATATATATTACAAGGGTGTCACCACTTATCAAGGCCCAAAGGCCACTCGAGGAAAGGGGTAAATGAATGTAAAGTAGTGGTGTAGTAGTCGTTAATAATGTAAATTGGGAAGAATTTTGATTATTTAAGAGGACGGCTCAACAAGAATTTGCTTACATTGTACTTGAAGGCTACAATATTGTAGTCGGCAAGGAAGCAGGCCAGTGGAACAGTGTTCCACAGGTGGGCAGTTTTAGGAAAGAAGCTTTGTTCATGGATCTGTGTTTAGATTTAGGCATAGATAGAGAGTGGGGAAATTGTTGATAATGGCTGCAGCTAGTCAAGTGCTTTTGCAAGAAGGGATCATAGATTGGAACTCAGGCGAGCAATTGCTATGAAAATAACAATATAGCAGAAACAAGCTTGCAGCGTCTCTTCTGTGGGAAAGCTTTGCAGAGAAGAGAAAAGAACATCCCCTACTAGATTTCAAAGTCGGATTTGAACTCTATCAAGGCTGGATAGGACATGCCAAAGAGCACCTGTCCAGATGTGGCCACAGTACTCCATTTTAGGATGTACTTGGCTTTAATATAGGCAGAGGATTGCGTCCGCAGTGAGATAGCTACTAAAGCAGTAGACTTTGATATATATATATAGTTAAAAAAAGATGCATTCCGCACCATTGATATGAGAGAAATTACACACATATCTACTAATAGCACATTTCTGACCCCCACAAGATCCCTGGAACACATTTCTGTCTCTCACAAGATCCTTAGCACACGTTTCTGTCTCCCACAAGATCCCTTGCACACATTTATGACCCCCACAAGATCCCTGGAACACATTTCTAACCCCCACAAGATCCCTGGAACACATTTGTCTCCCACAAGATCCCTTGCATACATTTCTGACCCTCACAAGATCCCTTGCACACATTTCTGTCTCCCACAAGATCCCTGGAACACATTTGTCTCCCACAAGATCCTGTGCACACATTTCTGTCTCCCACAAGATCCCTTGCACACATTTCTGTCTCCCACAAGATCCCTGGAACACATTTCTGACCCCCACAAAATCCCTTGCACACATTTCTGACTCTCACAAGATCCCTTGCACACATTTCTGACTCTCACAAGATCCCTTGCACACATTTCTGACTCTCACAAGATCCCTTGCACACATTTCTGACCCCCACAAGATCTCTTGCACACATTTCTAACCCTCACAAGATCTCTTGCACACATTTCTGACCCCCACAAGATCCCTCGCACACATTTCTGACTCCAATAATGTCCCTCGCACACATTTCTGACTCCCACAAGATCCCTGGCACACATTTATGACCCCCCCCCCACAAGATCCCTGGCACACATTTATGACCCCCCCCTCGCCACAAGATCCTTGGCACACATTTCTGACTGAATTTTTCTAGTATATTTTTACCTTCCTAAGATCCTTCTGATACATTTTTCTCTCAAAGTTCTTTCTTGTTTTTTTTCCATGATGCAATGAAAACAACCAATCAATCATCTTCAATTATTAACTGCTTCAGTTTATCTATGTTATGCTAATCCATTTTGGATTATTTAATCTATATAAATAAAACAGTAGCTATATGTGTGTATCTGCATGAAAATATTTAACTTATAATCCTTAAACTACACGTCACATAACACTGAACTTAACAGAAAATAGTAATCATTCACCAACAATGGACGAACAAATCGTCTGCCCGCAAGTCGAAATGCAAAATATTCATTTCACTTTACCAACTACCTATTACTTTTGCACATGTGCAAATTTATTCATAAGTTTGAGTGGTTTAATTTTAAATCTTTCTTATTTATCTGTCGATAGCTTAAACAGTTTGGAGCGCTAAATGTTTTTCTTTTGATTCTAGCATCCAAGTTATTTTTTTAAACTTTTGAAACCAGTACTATATATAATATTCAATAAATGATTGGCTCTGTATTAATAAATACGTCATTTTCATGAATTAAAATATATTTAAGCGTATTTTACGATTGGGCAAGGTCGCGTACACCCCGCTAGTATTGAATAAGACAAACCTATTTATCGAAAAACAATTACTTGAGGAGTTGGATTTTATTTTTATAGGATATTAAACGTTTTATGGATTATGTAATACGTGTTGGAAACGATTCATTGATTTGTTCAGTTTATCCATTTCACAGCACGTCATCACTTTTTCAATTAGTTAACACTAGTGAAACAATCCAATTAGTTAACACTAGTGAAACAATCCAATTAGTTAACACTAGTGAAACAATCCAATTAGTTAACACTAGTGAAACAATCCAATTAGTTAACACTAGTGAAACAATCCAATTAGTTAACACTAGTGAAACAATCCAATTAGTTAACACTAGTGAAACAGTCCAATTAGTGAACACTAGTGAAACAATCCAATTAGTTAACACTAGTGAAACAATCCAATTAGTTAACACTAGTGAAACAATCCAATTAGTGAACACTAGTGAAACAATCCAATTAGTGAACACTAGTGAAACAATCCAATTAGTTAACACTAGTGAAACAATCCAATTAGTTAACACTAGTGAAACAATCCAATTAGTTAACACTAGTGAAACAATCCAATTAGTTAACACTAGTGAAACAATCCAATTAGTTAACACTAGTGAAACAATCCAATTAGTGAACACTAGTGAAACAATCCAATTAGTGAACACTAGTGAAACAATCCAATTAGTTAACACTAGTGAAACAATCCAATTAGTTAACACTAGTGAAACAATCCAATTAGTTAACACTAGTGAAACAATCCAATTAGTGAACACTAGTGAAACAATCCAATTAGTTAACACGAGTGAAACAATTCAATTAGTTAACACTAGTGAAACAATCCAATTAGTTAACACTAGTGAAACAATCCAATTAGTTAACACTAGTGAAACAATCCAATTAGTTAACACTAGTGAAACAATCCAATTAGTTAACACTAGTGAAACAATTCAATTAGTTAACACGAGTGAAACAATCCAATTAGTTAACACTAGTGAAACAATCCAATTAGTTAACACTAGTGAAACAATCCAATTAGTTAACACTAGTGAAACAATCCAATTAGTTAACACTAGTGAAACAATCCAATTAGTGAACACTAGTGAAACAATCCAATTAGTTAACACTAGTGAAACAATCCAATTAGTTAACACTAGTGAAACAATCCAATTAGTTAACACTAGTGAAACAATCCAATTAGTTAACACTAGTGAAACAATCCAATTAGTTAACACTAGTGAAACAATCCAATTAGTTAACACTAGTGAAACAATCCAATTAGTTAACACTAGTGAAACAATCCAATTAGTTAACACTAGTGAAACAATCCAATTAGTGAACACTAGTGAAACAATCCAATTAGTTAACACTAGTGAAACAATCCAATTAGTTAACACTAGTGAAACAATCCAATTAGTTAACACTAGTGAAACAATCCAATTAGTGAACACTAGTGAAACAATCCAATTAGTTAACACGAGTGAAACAATTCAATTAGTTAACACTAGTGAAACAATCCAATTAGTTAACACTAGTGAAACAATCCAATTAGTTAACACTAGTGAAACAATCCAATTAGTTAACACTAGTGAAACAATCCAATTAGTTAACACTAGTGAAACAATCCAATTAGTTAACACTAGTGAAACAATTCAATTAGTTAACACGAGTGAAACAATCCAATTAGTTAACACTAGTGAAACAATCCAATTAGTTAACACTAGTGAAACAATCCAATTAGTTAACACTAGTGAAACAATCCAATTAGTTAACACTAGTGAAACAATCCAATTAGTTAACACTAGTGAAACAATCCAATTAGTTAACACTAGTGAAACAATCCAATTAGTTAACACTAGTGAAACAATCCAATTAGTTAACACTAGTGAAACAATCCAATTAGTTAACACTAGTGAAACAATCCAATTAGTTAACACTAGTGAAACAATTCAATTAGTTAGCACTAGTGAAACAATCCAATTAGTTAACACTAGTGAAACAATCCAATTAGTTAACACTAGTGAAACAATCCAATTAGTTAACACTAGTGAAACAATCCAATTAGTTAACACTAGTGAAACAATCCAATTAGTTAACACTAGTGAAACAATCCAATTAGTTAACACTAGTGAAACAATCCAATTAGTTAACACTAGTGAAACAATCCAATTAGTTAACACGAGTGAAACAATCCAATTAGTTAACACTAGTGAAACAATCCAATTAGTTAACACTAGTGAAACAATTCAATTAGTTAACACTAGTGAAACAATTCAATTAGTTAACACGAGTGAAACAATTCAATTAGTTAACACTAGTGAAACAATCCAATTAGTTAACACTAGTGAAACAATCCAATTAGTTAACACTAGTGAAACAATCCAATTAGTTAACACGAGTGAAACAATTCAATTAGTTAACACTAGTGAAACAATACTCTAATTGCTGTTGTACACAGACTCGTTGTACACCAGTGGATTTTATTCAATGGGGACAATTGTCAAAATGACGATGTGAATTGTGACAGGTTTTCTCTTTTAGCCTTCTCAGCCAGGGATTTTTCCCCCCTCAGCACCAACAGAATCTACGTCATTTCTGAAATGGCCTTTTCCCTGTTGATAGTGGTGCCTTGCTAGTCCTGTACGATTCTAGGAAGCCCAACCTACCAGGCTTCGCCTTCTCTTTTTGAGAAGGGATTAGTTTATTACTAATTGCCTGAGGCGCCCCTACCGGAGAATATCAACCGGATATCCTAGGCATTTTTTTTTTTTTGTTGTTCTGCAGGCCAGAATGCTTTTTATCTAGGGTGCTGACTCTTCAAGCTCACTTTCTGACCTTTGTGTCACATCTTCCTGTCATGGGAGGGAGATAAATAACTTTCTGATTAGCCTTGTATTTATCTTTTTTGTTTTTCTCTCATTTCACTTCTCATCTAAAGTGGGAAGTTAGAACGAGTGAAATTCCTTAAAACTGATCCAGTAATCATAACTGATATTTTTTAATGACTTTAAACTTCTGTTAAACCATACAATACAAAATCGTGTATGCACATTTTTCTAGTTACACTGCAGACCACAAGTCTTATGCCAACTATGATCTGTCGTCCTAGTTGGTGGCTGGTAGATCAGAAGGATTACTCAGGATTTTCCAACAGCACTCATAAGGGAAATTCTAGTTAGTGATGAAGTCCATTCTTATGGGATTAATGACTATTTATTAATAACTAGCAGGACTTCCCGGCGTTGCCCGGGGCTATAAAAAACAAAACAAAACAAATAGAAATTAAAAAGTGTGTGTAACTTATTTATATTAAAACTTCTACCCCCCCCTCTCTCATTCTTTCTAGCCGTCTGCTTATCTTTCTCTCTTTCCCCTCTCCATCATGTTTTGTCCTCATCTTTAACCCTCTCTTTATCCTCCACTCAACCCATTTCTCTTTCTTGTTTTAATGTGCTAAAAAAAAGTTATAATGTAATTTACATAACCTATAGCTTTTAAATGTAATACCGAATTCTTACAGTTATCAGTAATTTTATTTTCTTTGAAAAGTCTTATTCTTTTTATTTACCATAAATAGTTAAACCAAAAATAGTTACAATTTTGTTTTAGGAAGCTATACAAACGAATGTAAGACAGTTTACAGAGCCTCTCATTTGGTGGAGATGGCTATTTTAGCTAGTATATATAAATTATCTTTTGCATTATTTTTGTTTCTTTTTTTTTTCTTTGGGATTTGTGCATCTTTTTCTTTCTTTTTTCTTCTTTTTTTGGGAGGTAAGGTGGTTGGAAGGAGGTTTATTGTTGGAGTTTTTTTGCTGGCTTCCTTTGTCGACAAAAGAAAAGACCATGACAAGCTGCTTTTCTCTGAGAAAGAGATGGGGAGAGACAGAGATGGAGCAGAGAGAGGGAAAAGAGAGAAGGAGAGAGGAGGGGAGAACCAACGTCCAATCTCTGAACATCTGAGGTTCGATATGTTCTCTTCATATGCAAATTTTATACAAAAAAACAATGTCTCATAAATCCTTTGGCCTCATGATGTAATGGTGACAGGTGGTACCCCCCTCTTGAGTGGGGGTAACATTGGGCAAGAACATATAAGCAGATGCCAAAACAATCAAGACAAAACCTAACAAGGTGGCCATATTGTTTGGTGGATTGCAAGAAAGGTCTACAATGACATAAACATCTTGTTTGTTTTTTTTTAATCTTTAGTGGTTGTATTATTATTTGTAATCTTTTTCTCCCCCCCCCCCAAACAAGGGTAACCTTCCATCATACAAAGAAGTTCGGGGACAATCAGAGTTTGGACGCTGAAGAGAGCAGTCTTAATTCAAGGGCTGAGTTCATCTGGGCTTTAAGAGAGAGACTGCAATAGAGATCCGTGTGTGTGATTAACATCCTTGGGATACAGAAACATTTCCATTGAAAAAAGAAATACTCCAAAAGTGAAAGCCGAATATACTAAAGGAAGACAAAAATAATTATGAAAAAAGTCAGAAACTCAAATGCATGAATACTGAATTCGAAATGAATTCCTGTCTTTAAAGGTTTAAAACAGCAATGAAAAAATGGCATTAGTAAAATCAGAGAGAGGATAAAGAAAAAAGGATTGGTGATATTGGATTTTACCTGTGAGCGAAGTTTTACAATTCGAGTGAAGTTTAACAAAAAAGGAAAATCAAAATTTGAGAAATGATCTTTGCATAAAAATACCTAAAAAAGTTATGTGTACACACACACACACACACACACACACACACACACACACACACACACACACACACACACATAACAAAATGATCAGTTGAACGAGTCCATCCTAAAAACAAAAGTACCTTTTTAAACTGAGAGATAAAGGATAAGATTGTTTGAAATTTTAAAATAAAATATAACCATTCCAAAAGTTATTCCTACAATAATGAAGATATCATTTTGAACAGCTTTTATCATAAAGATTCTCCTTTTTTTTTAAGCTTAAATGAATGTACTATATACGAGCATTAAGTCGTAAGTGTGAACCAGTCTAGTTAAAAACACAAAGATCAAATGACTACAGTAATTGCAAGGTTAAAAAAACACCAAAAACACCATTAGTAAAAAAGAAGAGAATTTCGTACAAAATTTAAAAAATTAAAACAAATTAAGGCTTAATTTAAAAGATTAAAATACTTACGAAACGAAAATAATGAATCAAAAAAATGATGCATGAATTAAACCAACTTAAAATCTTTTTAAAAAATAATAAAAGAACGGAGCAAACTGAGAGTCAATTGATACCTGCACTCTGTTATCTTAAGACTCGTCATAACTTATGACGAGTCATAACTTGTAAAACCAAAATGGAGCGACTAAATGCTGAAAAGTGTATACACTTTCCATATTCAAGTGTAAACATGTCCACAGCACAAATGGATTTACCAGATGATGCCGATGATGATGATGACGGGCGTTTACCAATTGCCCTGGAGAGTTGATCGTCATGGCAAGGCAGGTAAGCTCAGATCTTCACAAAATATTCACCAGAAATAAAAATTAAGCTTTTTACATAACAAAAAATAAAAAACAAAATAAAATAAAATAAAATAAATAAATAAAAACACTTGCTGTTGTAAAGCCGACATCTACACCAGAAACATTCTTAAGGTTTACCAAAAACACAATAGTAGAAGAAAAGGAAAGAAATTGTTATAAAAAAAAAAGTGAGGAGAAAAAGCTTGCTGGGTGGAAAAGAGAAAAGGCGTCGGTTCACTTAATTTAAAAGAAGAAGTATTTTTTTTTTGGGGGGGGGGGGCTATTTAAAATCAACAAGGCAAGCTTATAGAGTTATCTCATGTTGGTCCTATTTACAATGTCTCCCCACGGGACAGAGTTAGACACCAAGGTCGTTTTTTAATGTGGAGAAAAGGAGCAAAAATAAAAATTGTCTCAGTCATGAAGGATTTCTCCTCCATTGACAGAGAACAAGAAATTGAAGTGCAGCATCTAAAGAACAGATACTACACTTTCATCTTGACCTGAAGGCCAAGCAGTTCAATCCTACCAGTTATCTCATGTTGTTATTAAACCATTTTGAATACGTTTTTGATTTTAATTTTCTGAAATAAAATGGAAGAAAATGAGAGGTTATCGAATAGAAAAAGACAAAAAGTGAATGCATTCCGATCAATTCAATCAAATTATATATATATATATATATATATATATATATATATATATATATATATATATATATATAAAATAAAGAAAATCTATCGATTTTAGTCATCAATAATTTTGATTCAGACAAAATCAATATTTGATGCTGTCTACAACAGGAATATTTTTTTTAAATTGCACCATAAAAAAATAACAAAGCAACTCTGTATTATTCATCGATACGGTTTTTCTTGGAGCGATTTTTACTAAAAAAATTAAACTTATAGTAACGAATACAGAAGTATTTTTCTTTGTTTTATCTATTTTCCACTGTCTTTTTTAAAGAGTTCACAGAGTCTTTCTTACAATTCAAATCGTGAAAATAAAAATAATCCCGATCAATGCTGAGTCGGAACAGCCAGTAAAAAAAACTAAAAGATGTTTCTCACCCAGGAACTTTCTAAATAAGGGATTCGGGTTGATTGCAACTAGTGTTGACGTGAACTGAGGCATTAGAAATAAATCTATTACATATATAAGTAAAGATGGGCTAACAAAAGTATAAAAAGTACCGTGCTTATGACTATTTACAAACAGAAGCACAAACAAATATAAATGTTCATTTAGCAATATTGTTCAAAGTGAAATAAGCTCAAAATAAAGAAATCTATTAAGCTAATAGTGCTCAATTTAAAAGAAATCAGATAGAAAATTAACCACATTTGTTTAAAAAACAAGCAAAACAAATTTCATGGTATATACAGCCTTTAGAGATTGTTCGTCAAAAAAAAAAAAAAAAATTCATTAAAATCGTCAGATCACTAAACAAACGTTTACCTATGGGAGTTTCTGCCCCAGAATCAAGTTCCTCATCTATGAAAATAAAAAAAAATGGAAAATAGAAATACATGCATGCGAATAATTCAACAACACTAGAAATTTAAAAAAGATTGCCGAAAGTTGAAAAGACAACTAACCAAAACTTGCAAGCAAATCTAAAAAGAATCAAATAGATGGAGAAGCCGAACCGAGAGAGATGTGCCTAGTTCGAGAGTCAAGCAGACTCTGAACAAATTTCATTGATAACCTTCCCATGATGCCTCACTCCATCCCATGATTCCTCTTTGATTAAAACTAAGCAAATGTTCTGTTATTCTTGTTCATAACAACCTCATCATTCCCTCCCTCCCTCTGTTATTAGACTTCATTCCTCCACCCCACCTCTTCTTGTCCAAATGAAAACTAATTTATTTAAGATAATGGGAGGTTGAACCTGAATAGACAAATAACTAACGGCAGGTGAGTCTATCTCGTTTACATCTTGGCTTTGTTTTTGCGGTAATTTTTATATATATATATTTTTATTTTTTTTACTTATTCATTTATTTATTTATTGTTTTTTTTTTTTAAGTTTGGGTGTTTTTATAAACCGCTATGATAGTATCACATGTTGGGCATTACAGACTAGTCTACCCCCACAAAGCATAATAAACAAACCCAACAGATGTCCATCAACCATCCCCTCCCGCCCATCCATTCGCGCATTATGACTTCCCTTTGCTTTTATTGTAATTATTAGTATTAATAGCAGTAGTAGTAGTAGTATTTCTTTTGTTTAAACTTAAGGCGCAGAATTTTTTTTTTTTTTTAGTTTGTTGCTGAGTCTCACTTATCCACAAATAAACATAGTTGACCTTTTCTCTATATTTCTTCAGAAAAAAAAAAAAATCAATAGATAAATAGAAAGACCCCCCCCCTGCTCAAACTCTGCCCTTATCCAGTGCCCTAAACAATTGCCGTTGTCACTTTCCATCTTGAGTCGATTTTAATTGACAATGAATCAGAGTGGATTATCATTTGCAATAAACGCAGTTTGTTTTACGTAGGCTTTACAATTGTCTAGGCCCACCCCACTCCACCAAAATGTAAGAAGAGTCCCGGTCATGATTTGTAACACCTACCGAACCCCTTTCTAGACCCCAGGTGTGTCACCTGAGTTCTCCCAGCTGAAGATTCGACACATGATTCCTCTTCTTCCTCTTTCTCCCATCTTTCTATATAAACCAAATGGCAAGACAGTTGCTTCTCTTGAGTCCCCAATCCCAAACAGGTGTTTCATCTTACTTGCCTTTCTTTTATGAAAATTGAGATGCCAGATGCCAGAAAGAGAGAGAGGGGGGGGCGGGGGGGGAGCAGTAAGTTGAGACATTGGCATTATCTGTCTTTCCTTGCTTTCTGTGCACCTATTCAACTTGAACATTTTTCTGCTTGCATCCTCAACAGATTTTTCTATTCGCATACAATGCCCCTGAGGGATGGAGGATAAATAAGTTTAAATATGAAAAGAAAAGTACACCTCAGTGACCCCCTCCCTTCCCCTCCATTTTTTTTAATGGAAATCGCTCCAGACAAGGCGTGAAGCCACTTGATGTAAGAAGCTAACAAGACCGAAAGATGATTATCAAAAAGACAGGATATGTCTATCAACCCCCGTCTTGAAAAGAGCGAAATGTGATTGCATTATTCGAAAATTATTCTCTTGTAAGCAACTTTTCTGTTTCCTTTTTTTTTTTTTTCATTGAAACTGCTTCAGGCAAGGTATGAAGCCATTTAATGTAAGAATCTAACAAGAATCACGGATGATTATTGTAAAAACAGGAGATACCTATTGGCATTAATCTTGAAAATACCAAGGTTATAGATCGGGGGGGGGACATTCAGCAGGAAGAGAGTTCCATAAGACTCTTTAATTATGATAATAAAAATAACATTTTCTTTCATATCTTACACCTCTGCATCATCACTTGCCTGGTGGAAAGAGTGGCTTCTGTTGTCTGCTATATAAAATTCATCTAAAATGTGCCCCATCTTGATACTTTAACTTATAGTCATAAAAAATGACACCCCTTTTCAATTATAGAGTTAAACTAAATAGAATATTAGTTTATTTCAATCTATCTAAGTCGAAACGCCACAAGTCCTTTGACTAGATACGACATTGGGCAGAAGATGGTTACCCGTAGGAACGCACCCTGTGTGATCGCTTAGATGTACCCGCTCATCACCCTCTCATCAGAGGCAACGCCATGAAGAGTATGACATGATACTGTAGTAATGATGTAGAAATAAAAAAAAAATTGCTCTTGTGTGCAGAAAAGTCAATCTATATATATATCTATAAAAGTGAAAATGTGTGTATGTGTGTCTGTCTGTGTACATTTCCTTACCAAATAATTCAGTCAATTTTCAGTCTACAGACTCAAGATTTGACATAAGGGGTATTGAGATTTGGAAAAATCTTCTAAATCGGTTTTCGGCCAGAAATTTGGCTGTTAAGGGGGTCAAAGTTCAACAATTTGACCCTTGAGAACTCTACCAAACTCCTCTCCCAATTTTGGGTCTAAACACTTGAAATTTTAGATATAGGTAACTTGAACATGGATCTAACTTTATAATTTGATTTGAGCCCAAAACAATAAATGTTAAGGGGGACATAATTGGGGTCAAAGTTTTTACAAAATTGACCTCTGCGGTCTCTACCAAATTACTCAGCCAATTTTTGGTCTAAACAGTTGAAATTTCACATAAAAGGGAATTCAGACATAGAGCAAGCTTTTTAATCGTTTTTTGCTGAAAATTTGGCTTCCAAGGGGTCAAAGTTCAAAAGATTTTACCTTTGCAGTCTCTAGCAAACTATTAAGCCAATTTTGGGTCTAAACATTTGAAATTTTACATAAAGGGTATTCAGACATGCAGCAAACTTTTTAATCAGTGTTTGGACGAAAATTTGGCTGCCAGGAGGTCAAAGTTGAAAGAGTTGACCTTTGCAGACTCTACCAAACTCCTCTGCCAATTTTGGGTCTAAACACTTGAAATTGTAGATGTAGGTTACTTGGACATGGGTCAAACATTTTAATTTGAGCCCAATACAATAAATGTTAAGGGGTCAAAATTGGGGTCAAAGTTTTAAAAAAATTTGACGTCTGTGGTCTCTACCAACTTTTCTCTATGGTAGTTAAGGAAGCCTATTATATAGAAAGGCATTACCGTACATATGCACACTTTTTAATATATATATATATATATATATATATATATATATATATATATGCACATAAAGTTATGAACAGTACATAGAGCCCGATCAAAGCCAGGTGAAACCGCTAGTTATTCAAAAAAAAATTTTTATTATTCAACCTTTAGGAGAATCTGAAAATATCTCACTGACATTATTTTAACAACGACTTTTATATATATATATATATACTAGCATTTCAGCCTGGCGTTGCCTGGGTGGTTGGATGTGTCTGTTGAGCAAAAAAAAAAAAGTGGTAGTAGGAAGGCAGGTTCGAACCCATACCACGAAGGAGGAAAAGAACAGGGAAAAAACCTGACGTCTATGCTGTTACGACCACCGCCAAACCAGAAGAGACATTTTTAAAAAATTAAGGCTAGACAATCGAAAGGAGAGGATGACTTTCAAAAATATCGGCAAAAAAAGCGACCCCCCCCCCTATAGAAAAGTTCCCAGTTGAAGGTGAAAATATTAATGTTTTTAGCCAATTTTTCGATATGTCGTCTGAAAGGACGGACTTTAAAACGATACTGATCTTGGTAAAATCCGTCGCCTCTGTCAAAAGTTTTAGGCAGACATGCAAACATACATACATACATACATGCATTTATATATTGGTAACTAAAAATTTTCGACACAAACTGATTAAAAAGCTTGCCCTATCTCTGAATACACTTTATGTCAAATTTCAAATGTTTAGATCAGAAATTGTCTGAGTAATTTGGTAGGGACCGCAGAGGTCAATTTTTTTTTAACTTTGACCCCTATTATGACCCCTTAACATTTATTGTTTTGGGAGAAAATCAAGTTATTAAGTTAGATCCATGTCCAAGGAACCTATATCTAAAATTTCAACTGTTTAGACCCAAAATTGTCGGAGGAGTTTGGTAGAGTTCTCAAAGGTCAAATTATTGAACTCTGACCCCTTAACAGCCAAATTTTTTGGCCGAAAACCGATCACATAGATTTTCCCAAATTTCAGTACCCTGTATATCAAATTTCGAGTCTGTAGACTAAAAATTGACAGAGTTATTGCGTAGGGAAATGTACAGACAGACAAACAGACACACACACAGACACGTTAACCTTTATAGATATATAGACTAGCAGGGCACTTGGCATTGCCTGGTCATAAAATATGCTTTAATATGATATTTTTATTAATGCAGATTTCATATTTATTAATTTATTATATTGGACCCAATATATAATAATGCTATCAATTTTTTTTCTTTTTAATGACTCGTGCTCCACCTATGAGAATCGAAATCAAAACATTTAGCATACAATTTATTTTGTCCTCTTCCATTAATGACTGAGCTATGAAAACATATTTGCTGCAAAGCTAAAAACTAAAACATGAACCAAAAGCTACTACATTATGCATGCATATTCATAATGCCGTCATTCGACCACCTGGCAAATTTCATTTTTTTTTTTTACTTTTCACACTTTTGTACCAATTTTCCCAGGCTCATTGTACACCCAGCTTGATCACTTGCATATGGCTGCTGCTGCTGTTAACCCAGCGTCCCCGGCTCTGTTACGCTGGTTCCTTTCTGTAAAACACTCACAGCAAGAACTCGTCTTCTACCATAAATGCAAAACACTTTTATTTTCTTTCTTTCTAATCCTAGGTGGGCTGAACCGGCTTTCTCGAAGGAGGAAAAAATTCATAGGAATATCAAATTCACAAGCACTCCTCAGATCCCTGTTAGAGGGAGATGACGACATTAGGTTCTTGCAAGAAAGTGTTGATGTCCTCCTACATACAGCGCTTGGTATTATTAAATAGTAACCCATCTGCTATTGGTCAGGCTCAACGTTGCTCAACTTCAGTGATCTAATGAGAACCAGTGTGTCAACATAATTATGCCGTATATAAATTATTATTTTTTAACATGCCTAACATAAAATCAAATCGAATTTCCATGAACAGAGTTTCTTTCAAAGAACCTATCTGTAGAAGACGTTGCTACAAGATCGCTTTTCTGAGGGCTACAATATGGTCATCTTCAATAAACATTTATCATAAACTGTCTTCATAATGGTTAAATTTTATTATTCATTACATTATTTTTAAACTTTTAATAATACTTGTCATTATTCAATTGATAATCTGTCTCATTCGACTTCATTCTCGAGTGGCTTTTGACCTTGACAAGTGGTGACTCATTAGTAAATTAAAACAAAATTATCGGACTGTGCAAATCTAAAACTGTTAACCTCTACGAGCTGTGGGTAGAGGAACAATTGTAAAAATTAAAAAAAAAAAAAGAAAAAAAAAAAAGAAAATTATAAGACTGCAAATGAGCTGAGTGTGTGTGCGGGGGGGGGGGACAATTGTAAGAAAGAAAAAAGAAAATGGATGTCGACAAGTCTTTAGAAAAACCTGTCAAGTTTTCAGCTGGTTCAGATAACAATCTTAATCCATAATCCTCTATTCCAGCGAAGACGTCATTGAGGGCCCGTGGCATCTAGACCCAAGTAGGGGGAGCTCCGAAAAACCTAGCAGGTGATGATGCACCATCAGGAAACCAGCTGACAATAAATACAGACACTGATCGTACAGCTGTGCGCATGCACATACATAAGCACCTTGCACGAAAGGGGTCAAGTTATGGGGGAAACAGCGGTGGGGGTAAACAAGAGGCGGTATAATGGTATTTGGACATACTGATAGTTTGTAGCTGCTGGTCCAACAATGGACACAAAAGATAGTTATTTCTTTTTTTTTTTTTTCTTTTTTTTTTTTTGGCAAGTGATGATTGAAAATACGAAACACGAGAAAGGGGGAAGCTGCACTGGTATGAAGTGGAGGTTGACATCAGGCATGCATTATGAGTGGAGGGCAGACGTGGGCGGGGAGGGGCAGCAATTCAAACAGATGTTCTGAATGTTTTAAGCTACAGGTTTCACTCTCTCTTCTAATCCATAAAGCATTATTTCAATTCATTGTGAAATGCTATAGAATGATAAATAGATTTGGTTGATTGTTTTGTTTTACGGCATATCAACACTTTTCAGGTTATTTAATGCTGAATCCAGTAATTTTGAAAAAAGTTTGATGTTTTGAGGGTTTTTTTTTTATATATCGTCAAATATTTATTCATGGTGTCTGGTTTGCTTTCTTTTGTTTTATCGCCTTTTCGAGTTATTTAATGTAAAATCCGAAAATTTGAAAATAAAACTTTTTATGCTTTAAGTTATTTATACATCCAAATCTTTATTCGTGGTGTTTCGTTTGGTTGTTTTTTTTTTTGTAGAAAAATAGTTATTTTTTTGTTTCTGGTTGTGCAGAGCATAATGGAGTATTCCAAAGGCGGGGGAAAAAAAAAAAAAAAAAAAAACAAGTAAAATATGCATGGTCCACCGTGAGTGCACAGTGAACGAGGCATAAAAAAAATGACTAAGTTCAGCATTTGCCCCCCCCCTCCCTATTTAGCCCCAAAACTCCTCAGAGGACGTCAAATCCTGGTGAAAATGAACAAACAGTGCAGTTTTACGCCTTAACATATGTAAATTTGAGTTCTGCTCCATGCAAAAAAAGAAATGACTAAGTCCATCATTGCCCCCCCCCCCATTTAGCCCCAAAAGTCTCCAAGGCCTTAACATATTTAAATTTCAATTCCGCACCATGCAAAACTACTAAATAGACATCACAGAAAATTTTGGACAAATATGGTAAAATAGTCCCAAAAGTGGAGTGTTTTTATTAGCCCTAAAAGAGCCCCTGAGGCACACCCAAGAGTTATTGCGAAGTATAGACAAACAAAATTATATAGAAATCAGTTAGTTTCAACTTTTCAGATAGTTTTATAAAAATCCAAGGCATCAATTTTTTTTTAATAAGCACAAAATTGTCAATTTTAACCATTTTAACCCAAAAGACACCTCTAGGGGGGCAATTGGAGTTTTCCCGGAAAATCCGTTCTGTTACTTTTTTACTCATCATGTTTAATGTTTGTGCAAAATTTCAAAAAATTCCTAGGCATAGTTATTGAGAAAAGTGCGGACAGACGAACGAACAAATCAACAAGGATGAATTCACAGGTCCTTTTGTTGTGAAACAAAAAACAAAAAATTAATGTTTGGTGCATTTTAGGTTATAAATCCGACATCTTCAGACTGATTTGATAGCACCACGATGATAAATAGAAATGTTTAAAAAATTTATATACAACATAAACATAGGAATTCATCATATACTAGCAAGGGGTCACCCGACCTTGCCAGTCGTAAAATACACAGTTTATTTTAGATCATGAAAATTTCATACTTATTACAAAGCCAATTCTTTAAATGCTCTCTATCTTTGGTTGAGCATATATTAAGGGGAACAAAATAACAAACTGCCGCGTAAAAAGCAATGCTCAGATGGAGCTTCGGTCGTTTGGACAGTGTTTAAAACATTGTAATTTCGTTCACCCATCTCAGCAGCAGCCAAATAGTATAATAGCAAAAAAATGCTGACTGTCTCTTGGGTAGTTTAGTTTCAATCCTGGCTTGAGCTAGTTGTTGGATTAGCCACACTGATGAACTATGATACAGTGAAACAGTACTGTATGTGGATGATTATATAACACATATATATCTAGTGCGGATTTCCAAATTTGAGTACCGTCGGCTAGAATTGAAATCGAAATATTTAGTGCTCCAGCCACATTCACTACCGTTTGGGCTAACCCAATAGAAAGTTATCAAATTAAACCATTTTTAGGTATGATTAGTTTATGCCTACACAAACTAAAAGAAATGTTGACAAGTTGAAATGAACATTTTAACTTACCAACTTCTGTATGCATTATTCCTCCATCCAAAGATTTTACTCATTATAAACCATCATTAGTGTATAATTATTATTTCCTATTAATTTTCGTGTTATGTAACCAGTAATTTATGAGATTATCGGTTACATATTTACATACAGACGCACATACATCTATTGTTTTTTGTTTAATTTATATATTATGTATCTGGCTGATTTTTTGTTGATGCACTGTTTATTCTGAAATAAATAATTTAGTACATGGGGCTGGGAATAAACAAAGGAAATTCACAAAGAAAAAAAAAAAAAAGAAAATCCTATATAAGTTTTACAAGGTGCCTTCAATAAGTTTCCAGACTTTTTTTGTATAGGCACTTCATTGACAGTACACACTTCATTAACAGTACACACACATGAAACTCTAGTTCCCTTTAAAGTAATCTCCTCCGGCTGCAATGCACTTGTTGTACCATTCCAACAACTTCTGGATGGCTCCATGGAAGTCCTCTTGTGTGAACATGTCAATGACCCTCGTCACAGCCTCTTTCATCAACTAAATTGTCTCATAATGAAAGCCTCTAAGGTTTTCCTTGAGCTTGGGGAATAACCAAAAGTCACAGGGAGCAAGGTCTGGACTACAGGGAGGGCGAGGAACTGTCTTGATGCTCATCTTTGTCCAATAGTCTGTGACAAGGATGGAGTTGTGAACTGGTGCATTCATGCAAATCTTCCGCATATTCAGTTCCTCGCGAATAATTGTGTGTATAGTTTCCACACTGACATCAAACTGTCTTTATAGACATACAAAGGTCCTTATTCATGAAATTCTTTGACAAGTGTCCTGACTTCCTTACTCCTCCCACACCTCTCATCATCCTCCACAGACTGCCTGTCTTCCTTGAATCTCTTATGCCACTCAAAAACTGACGCTCGATTCATGCAAGACGGGCCAAAAGCAGTCTGAAGCATCCCATACGTTTCTGTGTCATTTTTTCCAAGTTTAAAACAGAATTTTATTGCATATCATTCTTCTAAAGTGTTCTCACGTTCAGATTGCATTTTTGAAATTCAGCTGTAACAATCAGGCTTTAGTAAGGTGTACTGACATTATTATTGACACCTTTATCAATACATTTAACATTTCTAATTATAAAAAACGACCAGCTTAAATTCTTGTCTTTTAACTTTCAAGAGTGAATGGTTTCATCTTTACAATATATTTACTGTCGTTGAACATAATGAAATTATACATACATATACTATCATATAAAAGGAACTTTGTGTGTGTGAGAGAGAGAGAGAGAAATAGAGAGAGTTCCCTATGGACTCGGAAACGGCTGGGCCGATTTTTAAAAAATTTTACACAAAGGTATGTGATGTATCTGGGAGTGTTCTTCTAGAAGTGTAAGCCATATTTAGTTTCAGAACAGTTTCCGATGGTTCGTTATTCTAAACAAGTCGTGAAAAGTGACTGGTTTGCAGTAGGCAGAACAGTTTCTGATGGTTCGTTGTTCCACACAAGTCTTACGCGGGTTTTGTATTTGAATGTGTCCGATAATTATCAAAAATCGAAAAAATCTAATTAAAGATAAAAGCCCGATTTTGACCCAAGTTAACACTTTTATACAACCTAACATTACAAGTGCATTTGAGAAGTTTTATGACTATGCAAGCAGAAGGGTTTGGCATATAAAATCAACTGTAGATTCTTTTATAAGACTGGGGAGGGTTCAAAATGAATGTTTCTTTTTAGAGCACAATTGAACCATGATACTTGACTTTTGCATTTTAACCTATAAGTGAAGCCATTATTTACAGATAATTTTACAAAATCAACAGTAGATTCTCTACAGTGCAATACAGACTGCAATGTATCATGGACTAAGTCAACGTGGGGATGCATGTGGTTTACCACGGTTTTCCTCCACCTAGAGCAAGCAATCAATTGATTTGATTAAACAATGACCTATTTCACCAATTTTGATTACAATAATGTTTTTTTTGGGGGGGGGGATTTGTTGATCGGGTTTCACTGCTAGTACCTGTATACATAAGTGACCTTGTCTGTGTGTGTATGTGTGTCTGCAGAACGGCCTGTACCAAAATATTCTGCCCATTTTTATTCTACAGCCTTGAAACTTGATATATAGAGGATTCAGATCTGTGGAACAAATTCGATTTGGTTTTTAGCCAGTAAAAATAGTTGCTAAAGGGTAAAAATTGTAAAATTGGGACTTGGCACACATGTCAATGTATATATTTATATATATATATATATATATATACATTTATACATTAAACTGCATTGATTTTTTAAGTTTTGATATCCGTCTGTCCTTAGGTCATATGGTAATGAATAATACTGGAGAGATAAATGTTTTGGTTTTGATTCTAGCTGTTGGCACTCACGTGATATTTTTTTTTAACTTTTCAAATCATTATATATTGAGTATAATATAATAATCAACAGAGAATTCAATTTGCTCTATGATAATAAATACAAAATCTACATAAAATATCATGTTTAAACATATTTTATGACTAGGCAAAATATTTACAAAATAAATGAACGAGGTGAATCCAAACTGCTTGTTCTCTTAAAATAGGGATTATGAATATATTCAAATATATATATATATATATATATATATATATATATATATATATATATATATATATATATATACTAGCAAAAGTACCCGTCGTTGACTGGGTTCAAAAACAGCCTACAGAAAATGGACTCTGATTTATTAAAGTATGATAGGTTATGAAAAGGAAGGGTTGTAAAGAGATAGCTTCGAATTTCGGGGCTATCAAAACCAAAGCAAAATATGATGAAAGTAAAAATAAAATAGATAAACCCCATAATTTATTATACCATACCTGTTCACACTGAAACACTTATCACAATATTTTGTGGATCTATATTAAAAAACCTTGTTAAACTTTGTGACATATTTCCATTCTATGGAGGGCATGCGCGAACGAACACCCCATAATTTTATTTTACCATATTTCTTCAAACTGAAACATAATTATCCAAGTATACTTACGCACATAGATATGAAAAGTCTTTATTAAAGTTTGTGCCTATTTCCATTCTGTGGAGGCCAGGTGCAAACGCAGACCCCACAATTTTATTATACCATCCCTATTTAAGTTAAAACATACTTATTCTTATGTACATCTATATCAAAAACACTTGTAAACGTTTTTTTTGTTTAATTTTTAAATTTTTTATTTCCATACTTTGTGGACCAGGCGTGAACGCAGACCCCACAATGTTAATGACCCACCGTTCTGCAGGATCAAACATACCCATTCCTATGTCTCGATACATCTTCTATCATTATATGTAATCAGTTTTTTAAAATAGTCAACCATATAGGAGTCTATTCGTGACCACACACACAGCTTTATATTTATATATATATATATATATATATATATATATACACACACACACACACACACACACACAATACTATAGGTTTTAAAAATAAAGGTACAAGATTCAATTTGAAATTTATTTATCTTCAAAGTGCACTTTTATAAATTTTACTAAGTAAGGTATAAAAATTTAATTTAAATTGAATCAAAAAATAACCTTGGATTTATTTTATGTAATGTACATTCTGTTGCACTTAAAAAAAAATCATTGAAAATTTTATATCTATATCATTAATTGCTAGATGAAAGATAATGTTTTTAAATTGCAACAAATTGTACATTACATAAAATAAATCCAAAGTAATTTTTTTATTCAATTTAAATTAAATTTTTATACCTTACTTTGTATCTTGTACCTTTATTTTTAAAGCCTATAGTAAAACCATTTTGTTTAACAATGTTCATGCCTTGGATGAAATGCTTTTCTAACTTGTATCTTATCTTTTTAAGATTATATTTTATATAAAACACTCCTTCTCTCTATTTCAGTTTGTATTCCTCCTCAGACCACATCTCATTTTTTTGCATCCCCCTCTTTGTAATACAGGTTTGAATAATGAGAAAATCTGAATTTTTTTAACAAAAACTTTATTTAGATTAAATCGTTTTAAACTTCTTTCAGAATAGAAAATCTTTAAAATTTAATAAGGAACATATTTCATATAGGTTTTATTAACAAATATTCAGTACATAACGAGAAAAATAGAAATGAAAATTTCAAAAGGAGTGTATAACTGGTTACAGTCAATAGTAGTCCTCACCAGCGCAAGTCTTTGTTATTGTTATTCTATTATTGTTATTATTTACAACATTTTGTGTCCTGCTCTTTTGCGCAAGGACTATAATATATATATATATATATATATATATATATATATATATATATATATATATATATATATATATATATATATATATGAAAAATGTATTTTGGTGTCTGAAAAATAGCTATTTTTTGAATATTTTTTTAAATAATATGATGTTTAAATTCGTCCAAATGGTTACAAAACGATTGTAACACATAAGGAAATACACTATATGATGTTTTTATTTTATATTTTGTTGTCTTGATTTTGCAAATATGTGTGTGTGTGTGTGTGTGTGTGTGTGTTTGTGTGCGTGTGTGTGTGTGTGTATGTTACTACTTCAGAAAGGACAAACTGTCTGAATGTTCATTTTTCAAAATATTACTCTTTTATTGGTATTATTATTATAAATTATAATTTTGCACAACTAGGGCAATCTCATCAGCACATATTAATGACAGCAATTTTAATAGTGTTTTCTTCGAAAAGGTCTTTTGCATTAACATATTTATTCATTCATTTACTTGTTTTTATTATTGGGCAGAAACAATTGTATACAAATTATTACCAATAAAAGAATAATATTTTAAAAAATGAACATTAGTAGGGTCTGTCCCTTATAAAGTGATAACATTTAAGAAATATTTATAGCTCTAGTACTGCACTATTGAGCTATCTCAGTTGAAACTTTGTGTTATTTACTTATATGCAATTACTATCATAAATAGTAAAATTGTATATAGGAAACATAATATATATATATATATATATATATATATATATATATATATATATATATATATATATACACACACACAAACATTTTTTATTTCTCAATTTTGTCGAATACTATTTCCATTATTATGATCATATATATATTTCGGCGTATACGGCGACCGTCAGATAAGACGAGGTACAAAATTGAAGCAAATTTTAATACATTTATCATATATCGGTTGTATAAGACGACCGCTAAATAACGAAACCATGTTTGTTTAGCCTAGGCTAGAGATTGCAACATCCAGTATCTTATGAAATATTGGTTTTTAAAAATGATTTTTAACTTTAAGAGTCGTCTTATACGATATATATATATATATATATATATATATATATATATATATATATATATATATATGATATTAGACGTACATATACAACAATACAAAGCAACGAACTGCCACATATTTTTACTAACCTATCATATTGAACAAACATATACTACACTGACCCTTCCCCCTCAAAGGAGGAGTTAATGACTCAGAGGATGGCATCATAACAAGCACCTACTTATTCTTAAAAAGGGTGGATGATATCATGGCAACAGAATGGATAGTACCCCCCCACACACACACAAAAAAAAGAAGGTAATCATGGAAAGATGGTATTATGAAGAACGAACATATACTATACTCTCCCCTATAAAAAAGA
Organism: Euprymna scolopes; assembly: GCF_053919585.1. NCBI lineage: Eukaryota > Metazoa > Mollusca > Cephalopoda > Sepiida > Sepiolidae > Euprymna > Euprymna scolopes. The sequence goes on from NC_136507.1 coordinate 69,268,709, forward strand.
AGAGGAGGTAATACTTGGGAGGATCGCCTTATAAAAGGAGAAAGTAATGTCCACGAGTACAGTATCACGTCAACAGAATAGATACTTCACTATTCTTCAACCTTAACCTAAAAAGGAAAACGTAGTCCCTGGGAAGAGAATCTCATGAAGACAGAATAGATATTATATTAGCTCCTCTCCAAAAGGAGGATGTAATACCTGGGAAGATTATCACCACTTTCTTAAAAATGGAGGTAATCCCTGGGAGAATGGTCTTAGAAAAATAGAACCGATACTACACTACACACCCACGTTAAAAGATACAATAATGGATTAAATAAGTTTTTTTCCTATTTATTTAAAGATCTATAACCATCTTTTATGGTTCAATTGCCTTTTGGCACGGCTGAGGATTTTTATCCTGGATCCCCACAATCAACAGAGATTAGACCATTCCTGTAATGGTCCAGTCCCTGTTGATTTTATGGCAGGAGTTTAGTTCTGTGCAGTTCTAGGAGATCCACCCTCTCAGGCTTTGCTTTCTTTGAGAAGTAGTTAGTTTATTGTTAATCGCCTGAGGCGCCCATACTGGGGAATGCCGACAACGTGCCCCCACCCCTATCGTTTTTGACATCAGAAAATAGGCATCATTTTTTTCCGATTAATCGTCCCAACACTTATATATATATATATATATAATCAATCGCTCCTGACGACGATTGGATGTACCGATTGAAAACGCTTGAGAAGAATATGGCTGAACTACTGGGCGCCATAATATACAACATGCCAGCCAAAATAAAAAAGACCGCTCGTTAAATTGAAATGTTATCCAACAAAATCAAAAAAAAAGATGAACTCAGTCATGTTCAATCAGACGTGTTTATATATATATATATATATATATATATATATATATATATATACACTAGCTGGACACCCGGCATTGCCCTGTATTTACAATACGATTAAACATGATATTATAATTTATGCAAATTGCGTATGTATTATAGAATCAATCCTCTATTGATTATTATATATTGTGAGGAATAACTTTCCGGATGGACTATTTCACAAAAAAAAAAAAATAATAATAATATCGTTTATCGAATTCTGTCTGTGTTCAGCTGATATTTGGGCTTGTCATTGAATGCCCTGGAAAAGTCACTTCTGATTGATGCTTAGTTTTAAAATATGTAAACGGAGAAATGATTTGCAGCAATTTAAAATGGTACCTCTTCTTTTATTGTAAACCGAACTCATCAATATGAAAAAAATAAAATAAAATGGTGAGGTACATCCAGGCTTGAACACAGGATCATTCGATCTGTAATCGAATGCTCTACAACTGAGCTATATCTCCAGATGTCAATAATTCTTTTTTCTTCAGAAGAAATCATAGCTAAGATTTTATTTTCTCCCTTGCCAGTGTAATGTATAAAGATTCCCTTATAAATAAAAAAGAATAATTTTTTACAAGAAAAAAAATTATTTTTAGGATCCAAATCAATTCTTTTGTCTTGTTTTCTTTTTTTTTTTTTTTTTTTTTTTAATTTTGTTAAATGCAAAATTTTTCACTGTTGATTTTAGTGATAAAATAATAAATACTTCATAGTTAAATATTTAGAGATTTATAAAGAATCAGAATCAGGAATTTAGTAAGGAATAGGTAATTATATCGGAATCGGGAAAAATATTGGAATCGTTCCATCACTAATATATATATATATAACAAGATATATACATTAACAAGATCCAAACAGTGAAATTAGTTGAAACTTGAGTAAAATTTTGAATTAGTGTTAACTACTTTCACTGTTTGAATCTTGTTAATGTCTAAATAAATCTTCACACGTTGACTTCAAACTGAATACCCATTATTGAACTGTATATACATTTATTATAATCTTTAGAATATTGTTTCTCTCATACTTTGAAGCTTTTAATTTTGATGCTAACCAGCAAAATTATAGCTAGTCTATATAAGAGTTATTTTGCTAACTGCTTATTCCTTTGAAGAAAAGAGCTATTCTTTGAAACTCCATGGAATAAGTAAATAATTATCTTCATTTTGTATCCCTTGTTCAAATAATAAATGTTTGCAAAATTTTAACTCCCTTTCACACACATACGCACATTATATATATATATATATATATATATATATATATATATATATATATATATATATATATATATATATATATATATATATATAACTACAAAAAGGTTTTTTTGAAGTTCATTGAATCACTATAATTTAATATATATATATATATATATTCATTGTTTATTTATTTACTTGTATATATAAATTAGTTATTCACATACATAGGTTTCACAGTATATATTGGTCATCAGTACGGCTTACTATACCAGGGATTGAGTCTTTAATTGCTATGCTACCCAATATAATTATTGCTAAAAATAACAAAAAAAAATAACATAACTGTAAAAAGCAATAACATAGCACATAATTTCAACCAGGGCTTCGTAACATAGTGGTATGCACACCCGATCATAGACAATATGGCTGTGGGTGCCAAGCCCTGTTATATTCACTGATAAGCCATAGATATAGCGAAACACGTGTCTATCGATAACTATATAATAATATTAAATGAAAGATGAGAAATAAAGGTTATATATAACTTTATTATATCATTAGAACAATAAGGAAAATTAAGGGGGAAATTAAGAAAAAAAACTCTTTAGGCTATGGTGTTTCGAAGCTAAATGCTTCTCATCAGAAGAGAAGGCCAGAATTCTTCTGATGAGAAACATTTAGCTTCAAAATGCCATAGCCTAAAGAGTTCTTTTTTCTCATTTTCCACACAACTTTTCCTTGTTGTTCTGATGATATAATAAAGTTATATATAACTTTTATTTCTCATCATTAATTTTTATTTTATTTTTTGCTCCTCTTAATAGTGTTGAGCTTTTTTATATTGATAGGTTTTTCTTTGTTTGAGATTTACTCTTTGATAACATAATTTATATATATAAGTTATGAAAACATACATTGCAATTAAGCTACACAGAATATTCCGTGTAGCTTAATTGGCACATATATTTTCATAACTTACTACCTAGCTCTACCTATGTATTGAGCACTGTTGAAGCAAATGTTGAAAATTTAAGCATAAAATTATATCTTCGTATATTAATTTATGTGATTAAATGAAATAGTCACAAATATATATATATATATATATATATATATATATATATATATATATATATAGAGAGAGAGAGAGAGAGAGAGAGAGAGAGAGACGGACAGACAGAGAGGGAGAAAGGAGAGAGAGAGGGGGGGAAGCATGAATATAGAGGGAAAAAGAGATAGATAGAAGGTAGAATGTTGGAGAGAGAAAATAAAAAGAAATAGAAAGAGACAAGCCATAAATAAAGATTTGTGGCCATCTATCAAAGATGACTGCAACCCTCGTATAGTAACCATCTCACTCCCACCAACCGAATCTTCATCCAAAGATGAATGTACGGATGAGGACACACAGACAGTGATAGACGGCAGACTGCATCTGCACACCTTTCATCAACGGCTCAAACCAACCTCATGCGATCTGTCTGATTAGTGATCAAAGATCGCTTCAATCTCCTATTGTATCGGGTCGCCTGCTGCCGTGACATGATTCGTTTAACATCGTTTTTTTTATCTCCGCACGACGGAAATGTGAACCAGCAGGTCAATAAGTCAAATCCTTCAAGACTAATGTCAATTATCTCCTTTTATTTTTATGTTTTGTTGCTTTAGGTGTTTCTTTTGGTCATACTTTCATTATTTTACCTGACAAGCGTGCAGGCCAGACAGATTGGCATGTATTAAATGGATATTATCAAGCGAGCGAGTACACGCTTCAAAAAGAAAACTGACAACAAAATAAAGAGAGAGATATATATCTATAATAAGCCTATTTTGCCAGTAATGCTTGTATTAATTGCTGTCCACTTAAAATCTTTTACCGATTTCTAATGTGGTTTTTTTTTTTTTTTCATTTTTTTTTTTTTTTAACGGCACCAATGCTAGTTGGGATTTTTCTCAGTGAAAATAGTTAAGGCTAGATCAAGTTCACCATAATTCTATTCAGTCACAACCAGTTGATTCTCTAGTCTGTATAATAAAAAAGAAGAAGAAAAAAGAAAAACCTAATATCTCATATATATATATATATATATAGTTTATTATTTAGTGATATTAGATTTATCTTTTTTAATATATATAAAAGACAGGTCGGCGTTGTTCGGTCATAGGATACGCTTAAATATGCTATTTTAATTTATGCAGATTACGTATTTATTATTATAGAAACAATTCTTTCTCGATTATTATATTGAACTTAATATAGTAAGTAGTGAGATTAAAACTAAAAACTATATATATGACTTGGGTGCCATCAGCTAGAATCGAAAGCAAAACATACAACTCTCCACCCTCATTCCTTAGCCTCTGAGCCATGCCCACACACACACATATATATATATATATATATATATATATATATATATATATATATATATATATTCACCTGTCATTCCTATTTTAAAAGATGGAATCACCTGATCGTCGAAAACAAGATTCGACCAGATGGTCTACAAAGTTTTATAATTATATAGAAGATATATAAACTAGCAAGGAGACCCAACGTTGTCTGTAATTGAATGAAGATCAACTAATTTTCCACTCATTTTCTTATACATTTATTGTCATCAAAATCGGTGAAATCCCGTTTTTTAATCAAATCGATTTGCTCTAGTTGGGGACGAATCACAGTATACCGCAAGGAAGCTTCACATGCTTCCCTGCAGTGATTTAGTCAACAATAAATTGTAGTCTACATTGCACTGTAGAGAATCTAATGTTGATGTTATAAAATTATCTGTAAATAATGGCTTCACTTAAAGTTTAAAATGCAAGAGTCAAGCATCATGATTAAATTATGCTCTAAACAGAAATATTTCGAACGTGCCCCTGTCTCATCGAAATACCAACTGTTGATTTTATGAAATCATTTTTACGTAATCAATTGAAGTTAGACGTACAAAAGTCAAGTATTATGGTTCAATTGTGCTCTAAAAAGAAACATTCATTTCGAATGCACCCTGTCTTATAAAAGAATTTACAATGTATTTTATAGAATTTACAATGTATTTGTGCTTGTGCGGAGATAAAACTTCTTAAATGCACTTCTGATGTTAGGTTGTATAAAAGTTTTAACTTTGGTCAAAATCGGACTTCCTTCTTTAATCGGACTTTTTCGATTATTGAGTTTCAATACTTATCAGACACATACAAAACCTATGTAAAAACACTCCCAGATACATCAACTACGTTTGTATGAAATTTAATAAAAAATTGGCCCAGCCGTTTCTAAGTCCACAAGGAATGAACTCACACACAAAATTACTTTTATATAATAGTAAAGGTATATATATATATATATATATATATATATATATATATATATAGAGAGAGAGAGAGAGAGAGAGAGAGAGAGAGAGAGAGAGAGAGAGAGTTGTAGGTTACATTCTTCTGGAGGTTGAAGATTCAATCTTCAATGCGAGTGACACTCAAAATATAATTGCAAATTACTAAGGACTTGTGGCCAGTCATGATTGATGAAACGAGAATATACTAGTCCAGTAGATTAAATAAAATGTTCCGTTCCAAATTCCGTGCAGATTCCAGAATTCGACAGAAAGATACACCTGAAGAAGGTCGGAGATTATATCGACTGAAACGTTGTGAAAATAATACTCAAGATAAAAACAGTAGCTTGAAGAATCCGAATAATCAATCCTCGTTGCAAAAATTCAGAAATATTAAAAAGTTGAATAACTTTAATGAATGAAAAAGAGAAATTCTCTTTATGGACCAAATGCATAGTTTGATGTAAAACCTCCAGACCAGAGAGAATAAAAGAGCATTATCATAACAATATTAACACAAGTGTCAGCAATAGTTCAAGAAAGGTGAATGAAACTATAATTTGAAATTTTGTTTCAATAAAGTTGTGTGATCTTTTCTGCCCACGGTTTTTCTAATTAACTTAAACAGTCTGTTGCACGTGTCCGTCTCCGTAATACGCCTTCTTCCAACTCAACCTCCCGTTCTCTCCGCGGTTTCTTTTTATGCGCCTGGTATTGTCTCATTTACATAGAAACGGCGAGAGTCTGTGTTATTCACGCGTGATCGTCAAGTACAAAAGTAACTGTGAGTTGCCATTTTTTTTTTCTTGCAAGAGACTAAACCCTACAAAGCACACGTGCGTGCACACACACACACACACACACACACACACACACACACACACTATTCAGGTAAGTTATGATTTTCCCTACAGAAACAAAAGCAGAACATGTCACAATGGAAAAGATCTATAAACACGTTAACATAGCAGAAAAAAACTTCAATATGTCGTTAATACTATTTCAACACAGTTATCGTAAAAGTTTCAGTTCTCTTTTAATAATTATTCTTCAAGTACATACTCTCGATTTGGTGTTATTTACTTCCTTCTCACCGTAGGAAGATGTGACACAAGGCTAGAAGGTCGGGGAGAGTCAAGCCAGTGCTCTTGAAGGAGGAGCACTCTGTTCTATTAAAAATAACCTGGACAAACCTGTCAGCATTTCCTGATAGGAGTGTCTTAGGCAGTAAGCAATAAACTCCACCAGACAGACAGAAGGCAATGGTCTGGTAAGGTGGACCTCCTAGAACTGCACAGGAATCAACTGTTCTTCAGTCAACAGGTAAAAGGCAATTTCAAAAATAGCTCATACTCCATTCTCGATTGGGTAGAACTAGTCAAAGACCACTTCCATTGTCTTCCATTGAAATATCATTTCAAAATCTAAATGCACTGAAAATGCTGATAATTAGAATCCAAATAAATGAAGTCATCCTTTTAAGTAATCAACATTTGTTAATATCACCCCATCGTTTTCCAGTCCTTTCACAGTAACGTTCATCATCTAACTGACAACCTCATTAACCTTTATCCTCTAGTGGCTTTTATGTTTCATATAAAATAACAAACAGGGGAATCAATTCAAAGTATTTTTATTGCATTCTGTCAAAATGCACAACTTGTACAGCACATGTTGATTTGGGGAAAATTCGTTAAAACCTACATATTTTCTTGCCTCCCCATGCTGACAGAATTGACACAAGGTCGGGCTTTTAATGTGAGGAAAAATCCAGCTCCTCAAAAGGTACACTCTAAATTTTGACAGAAATAAAAAAAACTGCCCTAGTCTGAAAGGATTTTCTGCTATTTTGACTGAAGCTAAAACAGATAATACATTTTGATCATAGCCTGTCTTTCTTTATTTTGAATACCTCCCACTTTAATTTTGTATTGCATTTACAGAATTGCTATTAATCTCATAAAAATAGTTTTAAAATAGTGTGATAACCCATTTCTTCTCAGCAAGGCGCTTGGTCAATACATCTTGCCTCTTTAATGATGGAATACAAATTTAATTCTTTCTTTCAAGCCAAAGAGAGAGACAGGAAGTAACAATCACGTGACCAAATCATAAACTGCAAATAGTAAATACATTGAGAACTTTTTAGAACCATTTGTTTGGATCGATGAAAACCAAAAAATTGATTTTGAAACAGACAACTGCATCCTTGGACGAATCCGTCTTTGCTTCATCTTGTTTTCTTAGTTCATTTATCTCTTTACATTTCTTTGGTTGTTTTGGAAAAAGGTTTTATGCTTTAAGTTCTTTGTATCTTCAAATATTTATTCATGGTGTTTTGTTTGTTTGGTTTATGGCATCTCAACCCCTTTCGAGTTATTTAATGCTGAATTCAGTAATTTTGAAAAGAAGTGTTTACGCTTCAAATTCTGTATATTTCCTTTTCAGGTTATTTGATGCCAAAGGCAGTAATTTCGGAAAAAGGTTTTATTTTTCAAGTTCATATTTTCAAATATTTATTAATGGTGTTTAGTTTGATTGTTTTAAAGCATCTTAACCGCTTTCAAGTTATTTAATGCTGAATCCAGTGATGTTTGGTAAAAGCTTTTATGCTTTAAGTTGCTTATGTCTTCAAATATTTATCCATGGAATTTGGTTTGATTGTTTTTTTTTTGTTTTTTTCTGTATAAGAAAATCTTTTTTTTTTCACAAAACATGATTGGGTTTTGCAAAGGGAAAGAAAAAGAAACAATAACGTTAATGTTTGGTGCATTTTAAGTCAGAAAGCCAGTATTTTCAGGCAGTTTCATCTTGACTTCTACCAAAGCACATTTTTTTTTTTAATTTAAATAACTAGATTTGGGTTAAATTTCCTTCGACAAGTTGATATACCATAAAACCAAACATGCAAATCAAACTAAAAATATGTGCAATGTGTTATAAAATAGACATATGTGGTGAGGATTCCTCTGTGCATATTTTGTTGATTAGGTTGGTAGTCCCATCTAGCTGGATATTTATTGGGTTTTTTTTTCCTCTGGAACGTTCTTTGCTCTATGAAAATTTGTTGATTAAAAAATGTGACGTCAATTTCAGTAAAATATAACATCATGGACACACCGCCTGACACAAGAACATTCTACACGTAAAATATTGTATAAAAAATAAATGTGTATAAATGTATGGTTATACATATATACACGTGAATTGTATAAATAAAAGTGAAACTGCATAGCTGATTCCACACTATATCTTAAGTTGCTTCAGCTCGAGCCTATCTGTTACATGTTTGCATTGTTCTGCCTTCTATAAACTTAAATTGCTTTTTATATACACATTAAACAATGTTTCAAGCAAACTACTTTAACCAAATAAAGAACAATCTGTACGACAAAACAAAAATATCACATTCCAAAAATCACGTAAATTGATCATGTAGTTTTGTTTTTTTAAAAAAGAAAATCAAACAATGTTTCAAGCAAACTACTTTAACCTTATATATATATATATATATATATATATATATATATATATATATAATATATATATAATATATATATAAGTTCTTTGTTAATGACAACTTGGGTATAAATGCTTTGCTTCCACCTATTTTCGAATCAAGACTCGAAAAAAAAAATGAACTAAATTAGTTAATGTCAAATGTGAAATATTTATTTTAAGCGATTCATTAAATTAGCTTGAATTAAACTTCAATTTCTTTTTATATCATTTTAAATGAGTATATATTTTATCATAGTTTTACATATAAACAGAAAAGATTTTGCACAATTGATGTACATGTACATATGTAATTGTTGCGGATAAAAAACAGTTGTTGATCACAGAAGTATTGTTAAAACGGAAGAAAAACAAAAAATGTTGAATGAGATGTTCACTCTGCTTTCCTTGAGCAGCTGCACCACGATGCAGACAATTAAAATGACTTCTGGTTGTCCTTTAAATGACTTCAAACAGGATATTCTTCCAAACTTTTATCAATAGAATTTTTAAGGATTTTATGTCTGCTGCCATTCTCCTCTGTAAGTTGATGCAACCGCCATTCCAAACAGTAAAATCCAATACATTGTCATTCTCTCTTGTAAGCGGTCCACTCTAGATTCAATCCTATCTCCCCAATAGATGATGCACTAGATCTATCTAATAGCTGCTACAGTCCTCCTTTTCTGCTCTCTCGCTCTCTCTCATCATTTTTTTTTTTTTTCAAGTTGCTGAATTTTTTAGATGAGGATTTGTTATTTGTACTACAATAGAATCCCAGGATACGTAGTTTTTTTTAGGTTACGATGTGGAATACAATGTTTCTCAGGCCTATTATTATGGTATTTGCACACTTACGGTGTTATTTATAATGTTATTCGCTTATGAACATGTGTATTATATACTGTATTTTGTTACTAATTTTTCATGCCGTATCCCGAGGTTCTTCTGCATTTGGATTCTTTGAACTACTATTCTCATCTTGAGTGTCATTTTCACATTTCAGTCCACGTAACCTTTGACCTTCTCCAGGTGTATTTTGTCGAACTCTGGAATGTTTCTGTCGAACTCTGGAATGTTTCTGTTGAACTCTGGAATTTGAACGAAATTTCGATGGAACCCTTTATTTACTTCACAGGGGGAAGCATGTCCTTGTTCCATCAGCCATGACTGGATAGACGTCCTAAGTAATTTGCAATTGTAATTTTCGGTCGCCCACACAGAGAACTAAACCTTCAGGAAAGGTTACTTTTACAATTGATTTTTCCAAGAACTCTAACCATTGCACCATGTGTCCTTGCAGATTCGAGGACACGTGGTATAGTAGTTAGAGAATATCCGGTTATGGCTGATGGAACGAGACCATGCTACCCTTGTGAAGCAAATAAAGGGTTCCGTTTGAAATTCTGTCCAAATTCACGAGTTTGACAAGAAGAAGGTTGAAGGCTACATTAACTGAAACGTGAAAATGATATTCAAGATGAGAACGGTAAACGGTAATCCAAAGAATCCAAATACGGATTTTTTTCTGTTTTGCTTACTGCCTGCTCTAAAAATTTGCAATACACAATACCATCACACACAAAAAAGAAATTCAACAGAATTAATTTACACGCACATATGTAATTGTTAGAAACAGAAAGCAGTTGTTAACAAATATTGTTAAAAATTGTCATTGTTAAAAATTGTTATTGTTAAAAACCGAACAACCAAATCAAAACATAGGTTCGATGCATTATAAGATGCACATATGTTGCGAAGATGCTTCTATTTTATTGTCTGGGTTGGTAGTTCCATCTAGTAGGATATTTGGTGTTTTTCTTCAAAATGTTCATTGTCCTAGGAAAATGTTGTCGACTAAATAAGTGACAACAATTTTAGGTAAGTATAAATTTTATCATAATTTTATGCATAAAAGAAAAAAGATTTTGCACAATTGATGTACATATACGAAAAACACAAATGTTGGGTGTGATGTTCAATGTGATCCTTTTGCAACTAGTTACAAAATGACATAAATTGCCTAGCCAACTTTCAGTTGCCCTTTGGATGATCTCAAGCGAGATTTTGTTCCAAGCTTCCATCAACAGAGTTTTAAGGATTTTCTATTTGTGACCTTGGAATTAAAGTTAAAGTAACAGTAAATTCGAAATGGGAAAATCAATAACGTTGAGATCCAGACCTTTCGAGGGTCGTTCGTTTGGTTTAATGATATTACGAGTGTTGGCTTTGAGCCAGAGAACTTTGTCCTCAGATATATGGATCTTTGCTCCCTCTTGTTGTTGGAATATCTATTCATCTGACCCCATTATATATAGTGTACAACATTTGTAATTGATAAAATGAGTGTGTAAATTTATAATCTTGTTCTATATTTAAACTGCTTGTTTTGTGTGTGTGAGTGGGGGGGACAACATGTATCTATCATGAAAAAACTGGAATCTTTCTCTCCATAAATAAGGTAGTATTATGATGATTAACTGGTAATGGAATAGGAAATCATAAAAATCAGAACTTTATAGGGCATCAGAATCGAAAAAATTGTGTGTGTGTTTCCCCCCCCCTCTCTCTCTGTCTATATATATATATATATATATACTAGACTACCCGTGACCCGTTGGGTCAGTATGTTATATTAGCTATGGAATTTATGTATGAGCGTGACACTTGTGACGTAAAGAAAATATATTTTTTTTGACATAACAGAAATATTTCTATGAAAGTATATTAAAATGAAAAATCACAGACGGATCACTCAAACATGAAAAAAAAATCCTCCCTATTCGTGTAAAGTCCTATTTTTCCGAATAATCGCTCAAAAATCGAAAATTAAACATGATCTTCCTATGAATCGAACACCAACGAAAGTCATTTACCAGCAAAAACGCACATAAACCTACCGATCAGAAATATAAGAATGAAAAACCCATATTGGAATCCTTCAACCAAGTTATAGAAACTTAAAATCTAAAAAAAAAAAAATAATTAATAAAACATCATTCAAAAAAAAATAAAACCTAAATAAATAAAATAAAACTAATATTGAAACAGATTAGTAAATGTGTCAACACATTCACCGTTCTCACAACTATTTTGTATCCAGAAATGTAAACAAAAAATAAGGAAGGAAGGAAGGAAGGAAAAGGGACGGATAGAGAGTAGTAGTAGTCTTGGCTTTACTACAATTGTTCTTATGTTTGTCAACGGGTTAAAGTTGTTTAGTTGTAAGAAAATAGCGACAGTATAGTTGCAATAAAGAATAGTTGCAAAACACCCCCACTCTTCCCATGTTAAATAATAATTTCGAAATAACATTAATATTTCAGTGCGCAAATCAAAATCTGCAAAAGAAGCGATTTGTGTTTATTTGTTTACATTGTTATGAGTTAATGTTTATGCGCGCATGCGCAACCGGATGTTGTAAACCGGAAAGTGGGTTACATCACTTGTTACAAGGTCATTTGAGTTTTGTAATTATATAGATATATATAAATTCCATGAAAAGAATGGTTATATATATATATATAAATATATATTAATCTTGGGACGATTAACTGGAATCAGAATCTGAATTGGAAAAAAAGTGTGTATGCCAAAAACGATTGCTTCAATTATATATATATTTTTTATTTGATTTTGTTTTAAAAATAAAATCTTCCACTGTTGATAGTAATAATAAAATAATAAATATTTATTTATTTAAAATTTCAGTAATACTAAAATCTATAGATCTTCCCTCACAAATATGTTTTAATGTTTGAGAAAATATATGCACATTTAAGATGTGTTTTTACGGTAATCGGGACAAAATAACAATTTTATAGTTAAATATTTACAGATTTATAAAGAATCGGAATTGTGAATTTTATACAGAATCGGTAAAAATATAGGAACCGTCCCATCACTAATATATATATATATATATTAATAATTATTATAGTAAATAATTATGTCAGCCCCTTTAACAAACTCGTTTATCGTTGAGCACTTTCAGTTGAATTAAAGTCGGTCACTTTAGCTCTTATGTGCAGATTATCATATAATGATTAGATCACTCTGACAGATGTTAAAAAGCATTAAAAAAATAAATGTTTAAATTCAACAGCCGAATGGATTGGGTCCCAGCTAATGAAGCTAGGGGTGGCTTCTGTCGCCGGGTGTGGATCTATTGACTGATGTTAATGGTGACACCTTACACTGATGATTCCCGAAACGATGAAACACTAGTGTCTGTAGGTATTTAATAATTATTATAGTATATATATATATATATATGATGATTGCAATGTCTTGTCAAACGAGTGCTACTCCCTCAGACACTTGAAGTCCATGAGCCCAAAAATGACTTCCATCGCCACAGGACCATTTTAATAGACAAATACCTGAGAGAGTATCTATACACAGATAATGTTACAGAGTTTTAGCTTTGTACGACAGTTAAGTCTCTCTCTCGGTTCAAAATATTGAGATCCGGCAACAAGCAAAAGCAAGATAGCCAGCAACAAGTTAAACTGCAGACCAGCTTAATGCGGGTACTGGTCTCCCGCTTTATGGTTTTTTTAAATCAGAGAGTTGCTTCTCCTAGAAAGGTTGCCTTCACCACGGCTTACTGGAGCCCTCTCCACCTCAACACACACACACATACATACAAACACACACGGTGCTAGTTGACCATTGACTCTGAAAAGGGGTTCATTCGTCCTTTGGAAGGTCTTGTTTTTAATCCTTCAGGGAGACTAGCCACCCTCCTCACCAAAGAAGTCTGGTGGGGAACCAGTTTAGTCGCCAGTGACTCGACCATGAGGCAGGTAGTACTGGGTTACATGGTACCAGTAGCATATGATATGGCCTGACATATGAACATATACACACATAGATATAGAAATGTTTTTTTCATAATTTAGTTTTGTTTAAAACTTAATTTTCCATTGCTGGTACTAATGACAAAATAATAAATATTTATTCATTCTTAAGATACCAGTGATACTATAATCTATAGATTATCTCGTCAGAAATGCACTTTTGCATTTGTGAAAATATATGCAAATATCACATGGGTTTTTACACTAGTCCAAAAATTTTTTAAAAAGCACCCCCGACAAAAAAAAAAAAAAAAACGATTCTATAGCTAAATATTCACTCATTGTAAAAGAATCAGAATCGGTAACTGTATCGGAATCAAGAATTTACAACAAATTCAGTAATTGGAATCGGGGAAAAATATTGGAATTGTCTCATTACTAAAACAAGGTGTTTTTGGTTTGTTCTGGGGTACAACTGAAATCAAAGTCCTATAACAAGATTAAACGACTTTACGGAGAGTAAAATTTGACGAGAAATCCAATGGTGATCTCAATTTTACATTCGGGATTTTTGCAATGTAATTGCGCAGTGGTCAACAGTTGTACTGGACATGGATTAACAGTCAGGATGATTCTATTTTATTTACAACTGGAAAATTGAAAATCGGAAAACAAAAAAAAAATGTCTTAGAGAAAAAGTGTTAAGAAGCTAATGGCAGAAGAAAGAATGAAGAGAAGAATAGTTCCAAAAGGAAACAAGACAACAGAAGTCTATCATTGTCACTGTTGATTTAAGTATTACTAGCAGGGCTATCCGAAAATGCCCGGAGATGTAAAACAATCCTCATATACTTCTGCTCCCAACTCTATTCTATTAACATTTTTATTGGTCCCCCGACAATAGGAGGGTGGACCTGTACATTCACCCTTGTTCGTTTGTCTGTCCGCACTTTTCTCAATAACTATGCCTTGGAATTTTTGAAATTTTTCACAAACATTAAACATTAAATTTGTGTAAAAAAAAGTAACAGAACGGATTTTCTGGGGATGTATTTCAGGTTAAAATGGCCAAAATTGACACTTTTGTGTTTATTAAGAAAAAAATTGATGCCTTGGATTTTTATAAAACTTTCTGAAAAGTTGTAACTGATTTCTATATCATTTTATTTGTCTATACTTTGCAATATCTTTTAGGTGTGCCGCAGGGGCTCTTTTTAGAGCTAATAAAAACACTCCATTTTTGGGACTATTTTACCATATTTGTCCAAAATTTTCTGTGTGTCTCTTTAGCAGTTTTGCATGGTGCTGAACTCAAATTTAAATATGTTAAGGCCTTGGGGACTTTTGGGGCTAAATGGGGGGAGCGACAAATGATAGACTTACTCATTTCTTTTTTTGCATGGTGAAGAACTCAAATTTACATATGTTGATGCCTAAAACTACACTGTTTGTTCATTTTCACCAGGATTTGACGTCTCCTGGGGACTTTTGAGACTCAATTAAGGGGTGGGGGCTGAGCTTAGTTATTTTTTTATGCCTTGTTCACTGTGCACTCATGGGAAACCATGCATGCTTCATTTGTTCTTAGTTTTATCATTCTCAGAACTTTAAATTTTAAGTGTGTTATGGACCAGTAAAAGCCCGGAAGAAAGACACAACTCAGTATTTCATGGCAATAAAATATATTGAACAGAAACGCAAATACAACAAATGAAGAAGGCAATTATACATCAGTCCGACTGCCAAAAGTCGGCATAACTTGTGCAGGACTCTGAGAGGCATATTTTCTCAGATTTTACAGCAAGCGGATGGTTGGTTGGTTGGTTGGTTGGTTGTTTTTGTTTAACGGCATATCAACCCTTTTCGGGTTATTTAATGCTGAATCCAAAGATTTTGAAGAAAACATTTTTTTAATAGAATATATTTGTTGTTTTCACGTCGGTTTCTATTCAACCCATAGTTGGGACCCTAACAGGTACTATCACTCTGGGTCAGAGTGGACCTGAGAGCAATGGCAATTAAAGGGTGGCTCCACACTCCCTAAAGCCCACAAACTGGGGCCTTACCATTGGATATAGTTTAAGGTCATATCCAGGACCCCCATTGAGGGACTTTTACCCTGTGCAGGGGGCCAGTCGGTGTATTCTAATGCCCCACCGACAGGGCCACAGCAAGCGGATGAGTTTATTATTATCCGTAAGGTGGGCATCACAACAAATCGTTTCAAGGGAACTAATTTTAAACCAATATAGTTATTAGATGAGTAGACACACCTTCCTATGAGCAGACAGGGGAAAGGAACTAGTAGGCGAGTGAAGGTGCAGGCCTCTACTGAGCAGTAGGTCTAATAGTCTTGAGAGGAGGGACTCGACGATCTTCAGGTTACCAATTCCTTCCGGCTCCTAAGAATGCGCTGCTTTCTTTTCCACAACATGAGTAGCGACGACCAAATTTCTGATGTTAACTGATGACTAGATTCCACTTAAGCTTTAACAAAATGGTATGTCCCATTCCAATATATGTATTATTATGTAGAATATTTACAAGATGACCACAGCTTCATTTGGTCCAACAGATATCCCGCTCCCCCCAAGTTCATATGAAATTTGGGAAAATGACGTGGAAAAGAATGCGCTGCTGCTTACACTCTGGAACAATAGAAAGGGGTGTGAGTAATTAATATGAGGGGTACAAGTACAATACTATCTATCTCCCTCACCACTCACGGCGAGTTTTTTGCGGGCATGACAAAAAATTCTGAAGAAAATCTGTTTCAACTATTTACACTGTACAAGTATCAGTGAATTTTACTAGTGCTGGGAGCGCCGGCTGCGCGACCTGTTGCCTGGTTGAGTCTCAGCGATACCGGGGGCATTGTGCGATGCCAGTCGGCGTAAAGCCATGGGAGGCTTCTTGGGGGTTGTGTGTATGGCAGGTATATGAAGCTGTGGAGAGGCCGTATGCGTGGCGTATACATTCTGCATGGGAAGACCAATATGTGTTGACTCTGCTGTATGTGCAGGGTCTCCAGCTGTCGGTGTGGCTGTGTCTACGGCTCTCTCAGGCGATGAGCCAGGGCTTGCGGGCGCGCCAAGGCACTTATCTTCCTCACCTGATGCTGATTCAGGGTTCCTTGCTGGAACGTTAATGGTAGGTTTTCCTAATCCGTTTGAGTGGATGACCGCATCCCTGATGATGGGGCTGAGGGACTCAATGATATCTTCATGTGAGGCTGCTTTAAAGAGGGTGAACTTACGAAGATGCTGGCGGTTTCGCAGAGTTAGTCTCCCAGAGCCATCTATCTTCACGACATATTGGTGGAACTGCCTGACCTCTACGATGGTGCCTGTCCTTTCCCAGCGCTTTGGATGATTGCCTATCAGGTTCTGTAAGTAGACATGATCCCCGATACGAAGAGGAAGCAAGGATCGAGTGTGTTCCCTCCATTTCTCATGCTCTCGGGAGTGTCGCTTTGCAAGAGCCTTTTCTCTGTTGATAAGGGTCTCTGTCCATGTCGGATGAGGGCAGTACCGACCCATGGGGATGGGGATAGGGTCACGGATAGGTCTTCCGAAGACTATGAGAGCCGGAGATGCCTTAGTCTCTGGGTCGATTGAGTTCCGATAGATGAGCATGGCGCGCTGGAACTTGTCTACATCAATAGACCCACTTGCAGATGTATTGTCCATCAGCATGCGCTTGACAGTCTTTACACCTATCTCAGCTCTGCAGTTGGCGTGAGGGTTGGCGACTGAGGTAAGACGGTGGTGTACACCCCATGAGCGAAGGAATTCCTGCGTCTTTCCAGCTGTGAACTGGGGCATTCCATCTGAGGTTAACTCTTCAGGTACTCCAAAAGTCACAAACACTTCCCTGAGGCGCCTGACAAGACCATCTGTACCATTTTCTGCTCTAAACCCCCAATCCCGACCCTAAAACTCAAATCACCGTCCATCGGCGCTGGTAGCAATCCCGACCAATGGTCTGCATTCACAAGACAGTGGGCCATGTATAAAACCGGCATGGCCATACCTAATTCAATGTGTGCCACAGCACTGTTCCACTGTTGTGACCAGGATTTAATGAATGACCTCCTGAGAGACCTACGCGAAGATGTGTCAAAAATGGCTGAGGTAGACCTCCTTGCTGCTATCAAGCGCCTGGCAGTCAGGGAGGAGAGCACTCTTGTCCATCGTATCAAGCTGAGCAAATTGACACAGGCCCCCGGCACACCAATCAGGACCTTTCTTGCAACCCTCCGAGGTCAAGCCGCGTTGTGTCAGTACACGGCAAAGTGTAAAGAGCCTAACTGTGGCCACATATATGATTACAGCGATGAAATAGTTAGGGACAACCTAATCCGAGGTATTGCCGACCCTGAAATAATGTCTGACCTCTTAGGTGACCCCAAAACAGACGTCTTTGTCTTCAGTAAAATCATTCAACTCACCTGAACTAATGAATTTAGGAAAACTCGTCTCCCGAAAACTCGTCCCCGGAAAACTCGTCCCCTTTTGCTAGAGTGTAACCAGCAGCGCATAGATGAGTAGACACACCTTCCTATGAGCAGACAGGGAAAAGGAACTAGTAGGCGAGTGAAGGTGCAGGCCTCTACTGAGCAGTAGGTCTAATAGTCTTGAGAGGAGGGACTCGACGATCTTCAGGTTACCAATTCCTTCCAGCTCCTAAGAATGCGCTGCTGGTTACACCCTGGAACAATAGAAAGGGGTGTGAGTAATTAATATGAGGGGTACAAGTACAATACTATCTATTTCTCATTTTTTTTTTTTTTTTTTACTTCACGGTTGCTAATTTGGTCACTGGTTTCCCCATATGCACCAATATTATTTAAAAAGAATTTTTTATTATTATAACCTGCTTACGGTCATACTAAATCAGAATATGTGAAGCTTGTAAGTTTATCTTTAGTAGTTTCTAAGTTTCAGACAGAAAAGACCACTTTAGTATGTGTAACATATATCTTTTAAAACGCTCTCTATATACAGGATGGAATGATAAAGAAAACAATGCTACAGCTTTATCTTAAAACTTTTATTGAAAAAAATCAATTCGGGTAACTTGATTATGTAGTAAAACTGACAGCTGTTCAATGTAGCCGCCTTCAGCCTCAATCACAGCCTTGATGCGGGTCTGGAACTGGAAAACAATGCCTTTTCCACAAATGCCGGCAAATACTCAGCAGATGACAGCAATCAGACTGATTTTGGTGTTATGGGAGGTCATCATGTTGGTGGCATTCTCGAAGTATTACCAAATGAAATAGTCCAGCGGGTTCGGGTCAGGAGAGGAGCACGAGAAGGATACAAAATCATAGCACTCCTTCTGAAGCCTCAGTCTCTTTAGACTTATGGGCAGGCGCCAAGTCCTGCTGCCACACCCAGGATCTGCCAGCGCCCCCCCCCCCAATTGCACTAGGGATTACCATACACTTCAGCACATCCAGGTACACTTTGGTGTTGACTTTCAAGCTGACTTTGAAGATGTGAGGTGGCATGATATGGCTCACACTTGAAACCACACCAAAGACCATAACCGTAGCCAGAAACTTTGTTTTCATTACCCTGGGCACGTCCTTGTTATTCGTGGCAATCCAATGATACATTTTGAGGGTGCTGGCAATGGTCCTGTTGTCATAACTTGAATCGGTAAAGAGCATGAGTTGTACAGCGGTGCAGCTCTGCTCTCGCTCGTTGAACATTGTGTCACTTTCAGACATGATAGAAGGCTTCTATTGCTCTTGGGATTTGTACACAACTGGCTAACTAATAGATAGTCTGCAACAAAAAAAAAGAAACCCTGTTTTCATCAAACGGAAATGGAAACATGTCGTATTTTCTAGGGCGACAATTTTATCGTTCCATTTCGTATTTCCTTCTGTTAGCCCTTCTACCCTGTCCATTCTCTTGTTTTACTGTAATAAAAAAATAATAAAAATATTAGAAATTCACCTTTTTTCACAAGAGGGAGAGCCACTGCTTATCAAGGCCCGAAAGCCACTTGAGGATAAGAGTTAATGAATGCCAGTTGGTTGGTGAGACAACACTGTGATTATCAGTAATGGTGGGACGTGGGTAGTGTTTTGTTTATTTATGATGGCAGATCAACAAAAACTTGTTTATATTAAATTTGAAAACGACCATACTATGATAAAATGGGAAGCATCCCCACGGTATTGTGTTCCACAGACGGGCAGTTCTAAGAAAGAAACTGCACTCATGGAATTTATATTTAGTTTTAGACACAGGTAGATAAGAGAAATTGTAAGCAGTTATTGTAGCCAGACGAGTGTTTGCTGCGAAAGTTATACAGAGGGACCATAGATGGAAGCTCAGTTTCACTGCACTTGCCATGAAAATAATGATAGAGCAGAGATAGACGTTCTGTCTCTTCTGTAATAAAGAGGAAGTATGGTGGAGAAAAGGGCTTTGCTCATTATATTTTAAAGTTGGTTTTGGACCCTGTTCGGACAGGAAAGGGTACTTTTAGCAGTTCTACCTCAGATATGGCAACAGTAGTAGTCTATCTTAGGACAAATTTGGCCAATCTTTTAATTTTAAACTTACTGCTCTCAGGAAATGCTGAGTTTCTGGTCCCCCCCCCTACTCAACCCTATAATGAAATACATTTTTGTTTTAATATAATAATAATAATTATATAATAATAATGAAAATGTAAGTAAATTCACTGAAACTTCGGCTCTCAGGCAACTCTGAGTTTCTTGTCTTCCTTTTACACCCTTAGCACTATAATAATAAATAATAATGTTTAATATATTCCCAAGTACCGCTGAGTTTCTTGTCTACCCCTTAACACTATAATGAAACATACATTTCTTTTAATGCTTCCTCTGAGTAACGACAATTTTCTTATCTAGCCTTTAATACTATAATGAAACACTTTTTAAATGTATTATCATACAATGCTAAATTTCTTGTCTCCCTACTCGAGTTTCTTGAACGTTAAATGAGCATTTTTATGGTGCTGCAATTTCTTTACAAACTAGCAAGGGGTACCCGGCGTTGCCCGGGTGTTTGGAGGTGTGTGTAGGGGGGGGGGGTAAAAAAAAGTAAGTATGAGGATCGAATCCGAGGCAAAGTTGTAAATTAAAGTGTGAAAAAAAAAAAACGTGTGACGTTAACGATTGCCCCACCGCGAGATGCTAACGGAAACACGTTTGAATTTATTTAATTACTTGGATTTAGCAGGTGCCCGTTTTAATGAGTTGATGAGGTCAAGTTTGACTGCGGGATAGTATTCATTTACTGCTGAACGCTTTTTTCCTCGCCCCCAAGATGTTATAGGAAAAAGACTAACCCACATGCGGCGAGCGACAAATATTGAATATTTATCTTCCCGAAATCGAGCAAATTAAATAGACAGGCGAGCTTCGTTGTTAGTTGTGAGATATTACGATTTATATGTGATATAAAAAGTTTTAAAAAGTTGTGAAGCGAGCGATCGCTTCTCTGAAAAAAGCCTTTTGTTGACATACAGAAAAAGCGAACACACATACATACATACATTTTCGCTTTTATATATATAGATTACTACTAAATAATAATAAACTAGTGATTAGGATGTTTGCCGATCCCAATACAATTACCAATTTGCCTACTTTTAGGGGAGCTGGTTTTTACCTCACATTAAAAACGGCCTTGTGCCTAATTTGCTCAGTGGGGGAGCAAATAAATACCATCCCAATACAATTACCACTTTTGATTTGAATTCTTTTAAAATGTAGTTAAAGAATCGTTTTTAAGTTTTTATTTTCGAATTACTATAAAATCCCATATAATATTTGCATATACTATTGCAAGAGTTAAAAAAAATACACTTGTAAGAGGGGGGGGGTCTGTAGATTTTACTTTCATAGTAATTTTAAATTAATAAATATTTACCATTTCATAATTAGTACCAACAATTGAAAATTAAGGTTACAAAAAATTTTTTAAAAATATTAAAGAACCATTTTTGGCATCAGAAAATAGGTGCAAATTCTTTTATTTCCAACACCGATTCTGATAACCTTAGAAGTTCTGACTTTTCCAATTCCTGATTCCGATTGATCATCCTAACACTAATGATAACATTAAAAAATTGCCCTCAATGTCGACCAACTCCTTCAACTATTTCTGTTCCATTTAACCCATAGAAGAATGAGTATTAAATATATATATAACTAGTTAATTTACTCACATAAAATTAATATATGAAAGTATAGATTTATGCGTAAACTTTAAGTATTTACTTCAAAAGTGCTCAATACGTAGGTAGAGCTAGTTAAGTTATAAAATGTATATGGCGATTAAGCTACACTGAATATTCCGCATTTCATCCACTTTAGGATTCTTCAGGCTTATGCGCATAAGCCTGAAGAATCCTAAAGTGGATGAAATGCGGAATATTCAGTGTAGCTTAATCGCCATATACATCTTATTACTATATATATATATATATATATATATATATATATATATATATATATATATATATATATATACACACACATATATATATATATATATATGCCTGTATTTTGTCTGAGGTAATGCCAAAAAAGAATATATCACCTTAATTTGTGTGTGTCTTGCATAGTTTCTGACTTTTATCTGGACAGACAGACAACTCTCCTTTATATAATAGAAGAATTAACCTTCTAAAACAAATGCTTCAGTTCAATGAAGAGATGTGAGTCTTTGATCTGTCCAGTCGCAATGGCAACAAAATCTCAAAATAGCCAGTTGAGATCAATGTCCAGTTCTGCTGAAGTCTCCCTTCAGACAATCAACTCCTTTGATCTCCTCTAACATAAAAAGAATCGTTCAAGCCTGTTAATGGATGAGGATTGGCGACATCACTGGCGTCTTATAATCTAAAGTTATCTTAACCAATCTGTATATCAGCTTAAGTGTGTGTGTGCGCGCACGCGCGTGCGTGTATAAAGACGATCACAGTTTAGCTCTTCATAGCTTGGCCTTTTTGGCATTTAGGGAAAAAAGTGTATCATTCAGAAAGGTGTGGAAGGGTCTTACCAACTAAATTTTTTATTTTTTGATCCCCCCCCCC
Organism: Euprymna scolopes; assembly: GCF_053919585.1. Taxonomy (NCBI): domain Eukaryota; kingdom Metazoa; phylum Mollusca; class Cephalopoda; order Sepiida; family Sepiolidae; genus Euprymna; species Euprymna scolopes. Next base: position 69,291,523 of record NC_136507.1, read on the forward strand.
ACTTCACGATTCTTACCACTTCAATAATTGTATACAGACGTATTCATTCATTTTCAACAATTTTTTTTTAATTATTTGGGAAATTTTAAGAAGGGCGGCCCCTGGTGTAAATGTGGTATTATGGTAATTGATAGAATAGACATTTTCTAGTCATGGTGACAAAAGATGGCCAACGACAGTTATTTTCCCACACTTTTCAATGGCCTTGTGTCTAGTTTGTTCAAATGTTAAAATGTGAAATTTTTTTTTTATATTTTGTGCAAATAAATATTACAAAGTGTAGTACCTGTTCTGATGCTATACTTAGTCTATTCTGTCCTCGGTCAGTGAAGTAGAAATCCTTGTAGACTAAACCAATTTTTGTTTTTATTCCTGTGGCCCTTTTTGAGGAGCTGGATTTTCCTCACATTAATAATTTACCTTGTGTCTAACTTTGTTCTTGTGGGGAGACAACTAAATAGAAATAGTATAGCATTCTAGGTAACTCAGTCATGGCACGAAAATCAAAAGAGTTTGGATCGTTATTGAGATGAATTTTTTCTGTTAACTGTAGTATATTTGTTTGTCCTGCGCTATTCTAGGAAATCCATTCTCCCAGCTTCTGCTTTCTCTATTTGAGAAGGAGTTAGCTTATTGTTAATCGCCTAAGACACTTCTACCAGAGAATGCTGACAAGGCTGCCCAGGAATTTTTTTTTTTTTTTTTTCAACACTTTAGCAGAACAATTTTATTTATTTGTAATGCAAACCAATTTTTTAAAAAATATTTTCGGTTTTCTTTATTCATTTATATTCGTTATGTTTATGTTAGGAGCGTAGGAAAATAAAATGCATGAATCTATTTCAAAATAAATAAAATAAGAAAAAAGATGATCCAGTGAATTGTCGATTTAAAAAAAGCTTTTGTGTTTTGTTTTTATTAATTTACTGCACGCGCATCGTAAAGTGGAACTGGAAGGACGATTTCAACGGCCAAGCAAGACAATTTGAGTTTCATAATATAATAGATTTATATATATATATATATATATATATATATATATATATATATATATATATATATATATATACTAGTGTTGAGGCAATTAATCAGAATCGGGAATCGGAAGATTTGGGGATATTGGAATTGGTATCGGTAAAATTGATGCCTATTTTCCGATGCCAAACCGATCCTTTTAATTGTCTTTTTTATTCGAATTCGAGTTTAAAGCAAAATCTTCCATTGCTGGTAATAATGATAAAATAATAAATATTTATTGATTTTAAATTACCAGTAAAGCTAAAATCGATAGATCATCCTCCACAAGTGTATTTTGAGGTTTAGGAAAATATGCGTTTTTACGAAAATCAGGGGAAAGAACAATGTTATAGTTAAATAATTAGAGATTTATAAAGAAAGAATCAGAATCGGTAATTGTATCAGAATCGGGAAAAATATTGGACTCGTCACATCACTAATATATACACTAGTAAGCCACCTGGCATTATCCAATTATAAAATATGCTTAAATATATTTTAATTCATACAGATTTCATATTTCTTATTATAAAGCCAATACTCTATTGATTATTATATTGTACCCAATATATCGTAGTGATTTCAAAAGTTGGAAAAATATATGACTTGTGTGCCACCAGCTAGAATCAAAACCAAAACGTATAGCTCACCATTCATTACCGTCTGCACTAAATCCATAGCATACAAAAACTAAAAAGATAATGCTGTTAAAGATGTAGATGCATATTTGTGCATGTGTGCAAATATACATCTGCCAAGTTCAAATTTTTTTTCAATTTTGCTCTATTAACATCTATTTTTACTGGATAAAAACCAAACTAAATTTGCTACACAGGTCCAAATTTCATATATATCAAGTTTCTAGTCTGGTACAGAACATTCCTCAGACAGACAATGTCACGTATATATATAATCATCCAAAGCACACACACATGTATATAACAGTGTTGGCTAAAATAAACCCAGATACTTAACTAAACAATTACAATATACATGTGTGCAGGTATTTACACGCACGCACATATATATATATATACTAGCAGGTAGACCCAACATTGCCCGGGGTTTAATGAGGATCAACAAATGTTCAACCTTCCCATACTTTTATTGTCATCAAAATCTGTTAAATAGACTAATTTTTAATCAAATCGATTGATTGCCTGCTATAGTTAGGACCCCCTCTCCTCAGTATAACGGGAGGAAGTTTTACGTGCCTCCTTGCAGTGACTTAGTCTACATTGCATTGTAGAGAATCTACTGTTAATTTTATAAAATTATCTGTAAAATAGTGGCTTCACTTAAAGTTTAAAATGCAAATAGTTCACTTGTATCCTAAACAGAAACATTCATTTCAAACGCGCCCCTGTCTTATCAAAGAACCAACTGTTGATTTTATGAAATCATTTTTACATAATCACTTGAGGTTAAACATACAAAAGTCAAGTATCATGGTTCAATTGTGTTCTAAACAGAAACATTTATTTCAAATGCATCCTGTCTTATAAAAGAATTTACGATTGATTTTATAGGCTGGGCTTTTCTGCTGGTGTGGTGATAAAATTTCTCTAATGCACTTGTGATGTTAGGTTGTATAAAAGCGTTAACTTTGGTAAAAATCGGACTTCCTTCTTTAATAGGATTTTATCGATTTTCGATACTTATCATACATATTCCAATACAAAGCCTACATAAGACCACTCCCAGACACATAAAGCACCTACATGTGAAATTTAAAAAAAAAAAAAAATCGGTCCAGCCATTTCCGAGTCTATAGGGAAATCTCTTTCTTACAAAGTTCCTTTTATATATATAATTAATGAGAAAAGTATATATTCCCAATTTTAACATGTTAACCATCTTACAATTTATTCCTTTAAGTACGTTGCCATGCACAATTTTTGACAGTACCTGTTTCATAGCGCAAAATCATTAATTTAATTATTATATCAATGAATCTATTCTGCCCTTAACTCCTCAGAAAAAATAGCACCTATCATAGCGTAATAAAAGAAAAAGTAAAAGTTAATTACAACTTTTTCCCCAATTTTCGGATTTTGTAATCATGCCCATATGCATTTATTTTCTTTTGATAGATGCTATTCCTTCTAAGGAGTTAAGGGCAGAATAGATTAATTGGTTGATATAGTAATTAAATGAATGATTTTTTTATGCTACGAAACAGGTGCTGTCAAAAATTGTGCATGCCAACGTGCTTAAAGGAATAAATTGTAAGATGGTCAACATCTTGAAATTTGAAATATAGACTTTTGTTATTTATTTGTTATATGCTCTGTAATTACATTGAGCTGGATAAATTAAAGGATTAGTGTAAATAAAAGGTGAAATATAATTGAAAAAATACATTTATATATATATATATATATGATTTTCAGAATGTGAGCGATTGTATATAATAAATTCCACAGCCAAACAACGTCGCAGCCCACAAGAGCCATGACAGTCAATGAACCGGAACCATTGTTTGACTGTGGAATTTATTATATACAATCTATCACATTCTGAAAATCCTATCATAAGTTGCTCGCTTGGTCAGCATTGCTGGATGGCATCGTCCTTTCGAGTTAAAACTCCTACTTGTGAGACATCGACTTGGGGTTATTAGCTGGTTGGATGACCGCGTCCCTTGTCGAGACGAAGTAGGTTCATTTCACAGTTGGATTTTGGCGTGGTTTGCTTGATCTGTGTTGGTTAATAGAAATTCTTGTGTGCGGGGCGTTTGCTCAGTTGGTAAAGTGCTTGCCTCGCATGCAAGAGGCTCGGGTTTCGAATCCTGAGTTCGGATGTGTCTAACTTATGAGCCCAAATGAGGGTGAAACTCGAGTCTTGGACTTCCAGTTTGTTGACTTTCAGGGCTCTTGTGGGCTGCAACGTTGTTTGGCTGTGGAATTTATTATATAATTTGAGGTTGCTATTTTCCAAAGGTAAGGTAACCAGTGAAATATAATGAAGTTAATACAAGAATGCTCAATACCGAAGTAGAACAAGTTCCACTTTCAATTTGTCTTTACATAAGCAGTAATGTGCTGCTACACAGTCATGAGCATGTTTCGGTCTTCTAGTATTTAGAGACCTCTTCAGGCAACAACACTTATATTCAAAAGTGGAATTCTTAATTAAGAGGTAAAGACAAATTGAAAGCATATATATATATATATATATATATATATATATATATAGAGAGAGAGAGAGAGAGAGAGAGAGAGAGAGAGAGGAGGAATAGGATGTTAAAGACAGATGAAGAGATCAATGCTGGCATATCAGTATAACCAGGGCATTCATACAGGACAGGGGTGGTAGGTTAAAGTGGTAGGAGACTAGTCCGCTGACATTACTGCAATAGTTGTTGTCATCTTCGGTGATGCTGGTAGCGGCATGTAGCGGATGGATAGTCCGCCCTCAAAGAATTATCCTGAACCTGATTATCCTAAGCATTTTTTTTTTTATAATTCTGGCCTCATTTGCCAACGATTAACACAGCCAGAGAACATATATAACCACAAATACACACGTACTCGTTCGTCAAGAGCACGCAACACAGCAAAGACAGCACCTGGCAGAATAACTAGTAAGGACGGGGGGGGGGGGGTTGACGAACGCATGGACAGATGGCTAGCCAGGTTTTCTCTTTTTTCTTCTACAGATTCAATATTGGCAACTGGGCCAACAGAGATATCACTATTAACATAAACTGTCTGGAGAAGACATGATATAAGCACTCAGAGAGTGAAGATCTTCACTAAAAACCAACAATGTTTCAATTTTTACTAATGATCATCCAATATGATTATTGATTTGTCTGTTTTATGCTATAACTACCCTTTTTGTGTTAATTTAATGCTGAAGGACAACAATAATTATGAGAAATAATTCTATTTGTTTACTTTATACCACACTACTCCCCATTTTGTTATCTATAATATAAATCTCACCTGTCTGTTTAAATGTATGTATGTATGTATGTCTGCCTAAAACTTTCAACAGAGGCGACAGATTTTCACAAGATTAGTATCGTTTTGAAGCTCAAACCTTTGGAGGACAAATATCGAAAAATTTGGCTTAAAACATGAATTCCTTCACCCTCAACTGGGCAGTTTTCTACAAGGAGGGTCGATTTTTTGCATCAACTATTTTTGCAAGTCATCATCTCGGTTGGAATGAATTTACTAATTTCAACATTCCAAACTTCCGGTCGTGTCATGGAGTAGGGGTAAGACATCGGGTTTTCTTTCACTTTCTTTTCCGCCTTCGCGTCACGGGTTCGAGCCTGCCTGCCTACTATGACTTTTTTTTTTTTTTGCTTAACACACACCTCCAAACACCAGGGCAACGCTGGGCACCCAGGCTAGTTTAATATGAAAGTAAGGTTCTTGTCCAGACTTTCCTCTATTTAAAAAGTAAAGAAAAGTCTGTATGATGTACATGTTCATGACGAAATGAAAATATATTCTAAAAACTCACATAAATCGATCAAGTATGCTTATTTTTAAATAAGAAAAAAGCCATGAGTAACAGAAGAACAGCTGTCTTGTCCGTCATTTTGAAAAAAAATTTAAAAATAAAGATAGATAACTCAAGAATTCAAATTTGGAAGATTTTCGTTGTAATGCCAACGAATTCCCATTAATTGCTTAAAAATGATTTTCTTTATAAAAATAAAGCTAATTGATCAATTTACGTAAGTTTTGGAATATGACATTTTTGTTTTGTTATGGGTACGTACATAATACAGACTTTTTTTTTAAATTTTGTTTTTTTAATATAAGGGGGAGTTCTGGACAAGAAGCAAAATAATGCCAATTGCAAATGATTAATTAGATACAAGTTTCTATTTTACTAATGAATGGGGCTTGACACTTGTGGGTTCATACCTTTCTTAATGATATCAGTACGTAGATAAACATGACAAATCAACCCATATTTGCACTTGACATATTTGGTGATTGTGTCTCGATCGACAGGATGTCCATGAATATCTTGGACACAGAAGTAAAAGGAGAAATCAGGTGAGATTAGTTTTATTACCACTGAAGCAAGATATTGTATAAAGCTGGAAGAGGAAACAACCACCTCCATGATGGGAGCACTCTGTTCGGATACAAAAATAGCAAAGAACAAACTTGTCAAATCAGCAATAAACCAATCCCCTAGAAAGAAGGGTTAATACCTTGGTTTGGTTGTTTTGTTTTATGGCATATCAACCTTTTTCAGGTTATTTAATGCCAAATCCAGTAGTTTAATGCTTCAAGTTTTTTTTAGTTTTTTTATTTTTATTTTATTTTTTTACTTGTGAGCTGCCATTTATCAAGACCCAAAAGCCACTCGAGGATAAGGGTTGTATGCATATTATATTTCTCTTTGTCTATCTGTCTGTTCCACTTTTTGTTGGAAACTACTGTGCTGATCTGGCTGTAATTTTGCATGAACAATTATGATAAGGTGCAGCAAACTAAGTATTATCATATCTGTTAGGGATTAATAAGGATTACTATTTAATGCAATCACCACGACATCACATTTACTCCCAAAACAGATATCTCTAAACTACTGTCTGCAGGTTAGATCTGGCCGGTGAAAGTCTTTAATTTGGCCCAAAACATAAAAATATTCAAGAAAATTTTTTAACTGGGAATGTGTGAAAATAGTGTGGTGGTTTTTCTTTTTGTTCATAAAATGATTAAAACAATGAGGTTACTAAAAAAAAACAAAAAAAAAAAAACAAAGCTAATGAGAAAAACAGTATAAAACATGTCCAGGTCATGCTATTTTTTATTTTGGCCTGTGTAGCTCTAAAAATGTCAGCAATATGGGCTCCTGTTCAAAAACTTTGGAGACTCTGCCCTAGAAGTTTGGCATAACACACCCATTCTAACAGGTTATAACTTTTGCCATTTTTAAATGGGCTAAAAGTTTAGTATTCATGATATTTGGTTTAGTTGTTTTGTTTTACTTTTTCTGAATTCAGTAATGTTAGAAAAGTTCTTTATATCTTTAAATATTTATTCATGGTGTTTGGTTTGGTGGTTTAGTAGAGGATAATTGTTGCTTTTGTTTTTTTTGATTGAGTTTTGCAAAGGCAAAGAAAAAAAAACAATAACTTCAATAAAATGGTTAAGGTTGTGTTCTGTGATATAAGCATTGTTTCAAAAAAATATATCACCATTGAAAAGAACCTACTGATTTTTACTATTAAATCTTTCCTGTTAATAACATGACAGGGGAAAAGATATATATATATATATGTTCTGAAGAAGGCATATTATGCCAAAATAATCTTAAACAAATAAATGTTTGTTTATTTTACAAAATCTTTGTGTTGTAATTTGGCTTAAAACATAACATACATATTTTATCATAATAACCTCAGTGTTTGGAGCATTTACGTCAAGACAGCCTGATTTGGTAACACCAGCAGATAATGACTTGGAGGTTGTACTTCCTAGGATCAAGTTAAACCATATCTCATTCTAATAAAAATGAGTCCGATGATCCAAATCAACCTTTAGAAAGCCACAATTATCTTAAGGTAATAAAAGGTTGGTATGACCACTAGCAAATATCCAATTATTCTATGTGTCCAGACTTTTTTTTTTTTTAACACAGGAATCACCACTTATCAAGACCCGGAGGCAACTTGAGGATAAGGATTAATGGGTATACATCAGTCAATGTGATTATAGCGTAGTAAACATAAGTAGTGAGAATTTTGTAAATTGGATTACTTAGGGGGACAGTTCATCAAGAACTTGTTTACATTGGACTTGAAGACAATCAGATTGTAGTCAGCTGGAAAGCAGACAAACGGAAAGGAGATCCACAGGCGTGCAGTTCTAAGAAAGAAGCTTTGTTCATAGAATCTACATTTAGGTTTAGGCATAGATAAAGAGTGTGGGAAATTATTGATAGTGGTTTTGGCTAGACAAGTGTTTCGCGTGAAAGTTTGGCATGGGGGGGACCATAGATTAAAGCTCAGCTGAGCACTTGTCACGAAAATAATGATAAAGCAGAGACAGG